>NC_136499.1:36069475-36184475 GCF_053919585.1 Euprymna scolopes
GTTCGGCTGTGGAAAATCATTATATATATATATATATATATATATATATATTGCCTACAAAACCCTTGAAGTTACGCAACGATGAGGCTTGCCATTGCCAGATGGATGCCCATTTTGGGAATGCTAGGCGTCGTATGTGTTGAAAACAACCCTTGCATCTAGTATCACGGTTTGGCCACCATAGGTCAATGAACAAGACATTTCCGAAAAAAATTATCGTATTTTCAGAAAAATGCGCAGTTATTCATCGATATTTCTTTTTTGGTATGGATATTTAAAAGCATTTCATATTTAATGGTATATTACAAATATTGGACTCACTTAAAGAAAATTATTTATATATGTAACACAGATTTAAAAGTAGAATTTTCGCAAAAATAATGAATATATATTTTTGTTTTTTTGCTAATCTCAAAGATAATAATTATTAATAACATATTCAACGAATCTCTCACTTTTAAACACAAAATAAAAAATACAACACATTCAAAATTCTTTTTTTTAAACCTTAAAATCTGATACGTACGCAGTTGTTGTTTTTTTTTGTTTGTTTAACTACAATCCTCACCTTCCCCACAATACAATATATTTTGCTCAGTTTCGGCTAATTATTTTAGGCATATTTGTTCCCACAAGTAAAGAAGGAGGTAATTTGTAGGCATATATATATATATATATATATATATATATATATATATATATATATATATATATATATATATATATCGATTATGAAAAAAAGTACACCATTATAAATTTCATTTTTCACTTAATAATAGGTGTATTCGTATTGATTGGATAATTAACTGATTTTTGGGAGATTTTTAAAGCGAGACTCCGTCAAAAAATACTAACCTCCTACTTTCATTTTCTCCGTGCTAGTAATACTATCGATAAAACAGCTGTTTGCTTACTTAGACAAATAAAATATTTTAAAAAGGACACGTAGAAAAATAGAAAATAATATCTTTAATGTGTAGAATGGATAAAAATAAAATCATTTTTGGGATAAACTGAAAATGGAAAGAAATTCAAACCTCTTTTTAATTGTGAATCACGTCCAAAATAACAAACCACGCGACGATAGCGTACTCCGGTTTCCGATCCGGTTATATCCAAGGAAAATAACTCCAGCTATTACAAGATTTATCTGTGATTAGAAGAATTATGTACAAAGCTAAGAGAATCCGAGATTTATTTACTTATATAATTGTTTACTACCCGCGAGGCACGTTTCTAAAGAAATGCCTAATATTTTTAATCCGTCCGAAGAGGGTATTGCAAATTGACTTGTTATGAAGTTATGCATTTATAATCTGAAAGATTAATCGTTTTGTTGCAGATATTTAAGGTGTGAGGTTATAAGAAAGCAACCGTTGTCATCGACGTGAGTTAGAAGTAGACATGCGTAATTGCATTCATGGAAAAAGTGCATTGAGAATGGTGGTAACTATGTAGAAAATGATAGTAACTACGTAGAAAATGATGATAACTATGTAGAAAATTATGATAACTATGTAGAAAATGATGGAAACTATGTAGAAAATGATGGAAACTATGTAGAAAATGATCGTAACTATGTAGAAATTGATGGTTACTATGTAGAAAATGGTGGAAACTATGTAGAAAATGATACTAACTATGTAGAGAATGATGGTAACTATGTAGAAAATGATGGTAACTATGTAGAAAATGGTGGTAACTATGTAGAAAATGATGGTAACTATGCAGAAAATGATGGTAACTATGTAAAAAATGATGGTAACTATGTAGAAAACTATAGTAACTATGTAGAAAATGATACTAACTATGTAGAAAATGATACTAACTATGTAGAAAATGATGGTAACTATGTAGAAAATGATGGTAACTATGTAGAAAATGATGGTAACTATGTAGAAAATGATGGTAACTATGTAGAAAATGATTGTAACTATGTAGAAAATTATGGTAACTATGTAGAAAATGATTGTAACTATGTAGAAAATGATGGTAACTATGTAGAAAATGATAGTAACTATGTAGAAAATGATGGTAACTATGTAGAGAATGATGGTAACTATGTAGAAAATGATGGTAACTATGTAGAAAATGATGGTAACTATGTAGAAAATGATACTAACTATGTAGAGAATGATGGTATCTATGTAGAAAATGATGGTAACTATGTAGAAAATGATGGTAACTATGTAGAAAATGATAGTTACTATGTAGAAAATGATAGTAACTATGTAGAAAATGATGGTAACTATGTAAAAAATGATGGTAACTATGTAGGAAATGATAGTTACTATGTAGAAAATGATGGTAACTATGTAGAAAATGATGGTAACTTTATAGAGAATGATGATAACTATGTAGAAAATGATGGTAACTATTTAGAAAATACGTTCTGGGGCACAAAATTCGTTGGTTTTACTGTTATTACCCCTTCTTCGTAACCTTCAATGTTTTTATTTAAACATAGGAAGCTTTATTTTTGAATCTCGCTCGTATGATTAAGCGTGCTCCGGACCCTCGTGCTCAGCTATTGTGGATCGCTAGCAAATGTGCGATGAGAAGGATTATGACTATGTAGAAAAATAAATTCTGGGGCACAAATAGTCGCTCGTTTTAATGGTATTACTCCGGTCTTCGTAGCTCTTCAACTTTTAAAGCTAAAACATAGGAGGCTTTACTTTTGGAATGACCCACATTTCTACAAGTATATAAAAAGAGGCGACCTGTCTTTCGTAGTTTGTTTTTAATCTCCCTTCTCGTCTTTCATTTGGGAAACATACGTTGATGTTTGTAACGGCAATTTAAGTAACATCAATTATTCAGTCCGACAGATAATGGACAAACGAATAAATGGCACGTGACTTATTGTAGCTCTCAATTGTTATTTTGACTTTTCTGAATAGCCGTGTTTGCAAACTGAATAAATAAATATAAATAAAAAATAAATGAAGATTTTGAAAACAGTAATCAAGGTGTTGGCAATAATTCAATATTTCTTTTAATTATATGCAATTACTAGACAAAATAAAACGCTAAAGAAAGAAAAGCAACAAAAAAATAGTATCAACTGGTAAATAGTTTTAAACTTTTATTATATAAAACTACTAGAAAAAATTTCATATAACAAAAGCAGAATAAAAAAAAAAAATTATTTAAAACGTTAGTATTGGGACGATTCTTGAATCGGAAAAATCTTTAGTGTCGGAATAAAATTGGAATTTAAAATATTTAAGCGAATTAATCGAATTCCAAAACGATTCTTTTAATTTTTCATGACATTAAATATCAAATATACGCCACATAAATTATAAAATATACGCCACATAAAATATGAAATATACGCCACATAAAATATGAAATATACGCCATATTAAATATGAAATATACCTCACATTAAATATGAAATATACGCCACATTAAATATGAAATATACACCACATGAAATATAAATGTACGACACAATTACGTTGGCACACCGGTTCTCGCCATATCACCGAAGTTAAGCAATGATAAGCCTGATCAGTATAAGATGGGTGACCACTTGGGAAGACTAGGCATTGTATGTATCTCGCTGAGTCATAGAAACTTCCAGCTTGGTATCTGAAAGCATGTTTAACTCACTAAGAAAGATGCACCTCCGAATTAAAACGGGAAGCAACGGGAACTAATGTCTTTACTTGTCTTCAAGAGATCACCATGGCTCTTCAATTTGGATAGGTATGGTCAGATTCGCCGCTGCTGCTGCTGCTGCTGCTGCTGCTGCTGATGATGATGATGATGATTAAATATAAAACAAACATGCATTTATAAGAAGATAGTTTATTTACAACATAAGACTAAGTGTCACTTTATAATAGCTTAGAAATCCCATTCCCAGATGTAGCATTAACTTTCGGAGTCTATGATTATTTTGTTATTGGCAAATAGAATAAATGTTATAGAGACTACTTGCCTATCATTTTATTAAGGTTTAAAATATAAAAACATCTTTTCGCACCAAATAGCTAAACCTCAATATGGCCTCTATAGGAGAGTTCATAGTTTTATATTAAAAGATTTCAAACATTCTGGCAAGATTTATTTTATTATTCGAGTGCGGTTTGACCTGGTCGATATTTGATCACAATATCCTCTTCTATAATTAATGTATTGTAGGTTTTCTTTTTCGGTTTTGGAAAATGAAGAATGTAGACGAACATTTAACAATGATTTTATCAAAATATTTGATAAAATACATGAAGGGAAAACATAAGAAAGTTTGTTAAATTATTAAAAAAATAAATTTTATCTACATTTAATCGTACCCCTAATGAGATTCTGCTTTTTGGGGTAATATGTGTGAACCCACTAGAAATACAATTATTTTACAATTTGAAATGGAAGGTTAGTTGCGTATATAAAGTAAATGTAAGATGATTACCCACCTTCGGCCCATTATAATTGTTAAAAGCAATTAAGTAAATTATTACCGCTAACCATAAGCCCGACCGGCAAAATTATTAAACCACTATTTTTGTATTATCACCCGGATATGGGCTAAGTAATGGGAACGATGCATGTCTATTAAAATCTTTATACTAACGTGGATTAGGAGACATCAACATAGCAAAAAGGTTACATGTCCTTAAAACACTGATCCAAAAGAGGGGATCATGTAACGTTAAATTTATATGAAGAAAGTGTTTTTTTTTACATTTTATACTAAGCTTTTCATATTGTTTACATGCAAAAATAATAAAATAAAAGTAACGTTTTTTTTTCTTTTCGGTGAATTAGTATAGAGTGCACAAAATATGCGATTGACGAAAACAAAAAGAAATAGAAAAAGAAAATAACAACTTGACGAAAACAAGAAGAATAATTGTCCGAAACGTTGTTAAACAACAACTACAAAAAACATGAGAATAATAGTCCGAATAGTCTGAAATAAATAATTAAAATATACAAATTACTCACCTCAAAAGGAATTCCA
This sequence comes from Euprymna scolopes, assembly GCF_053919585.1. Taxonomy (NCBI): domain Eukaryota; kingdom Metazoa; phylum Mollusca; class Cephalopoda; order Sepiida; family Sepiolidae; genus Euprymna; species Euprymna scolopes. The sequence goes on from NC_136499.1 coordinate 36,074,448, forward strand.
ATAAATAAATAGTGTATACCTTTCGGTACAGACCCGACAATGGAAGAGCAGGTAGCAAAAACAACTTGAATTTATAAGACCAAAAATCCAACCTTGATCGCCTTTCGGAGCCCATGCCGCAGTGGATAGAGACGTTTAATCTCTACAGTTTCTGGTGAGCATTGTCTGAAAATACCTAACAAAAGCCAGATGATCAGTTGGCCAAAACGTGATGAGACGGCAACAACTATGGAAGGCAGTAATTACTGAAGATATAGTTGAAGATGAAGCATTCCTATCGCGTCGCGCTTAACAACCTCACGAAGGCCAAAGAAATAGTTAGCCAAAATAAAAATAAGATATACTCATCTAAAAAAGAAATGAAAAAGAAAACAGTCCCCAATAATTTAATGAGAATGCAGTATTTACATGTATCGGAATAGGTTTTAAAATGTAATAAAAACGTGTTTGCAAAAAAAAAAAAAAAAATGCCGATAAATATTAATAATTATAATTATTGACATTCGTTGCATCTTTTATGCCATCCTTTCGATTCCAATGTCTCCCATTCTGTTTGCAAGTTTTTCGGTATCGTTCCTAGCGATCCTACTATTAGTGGTGTTATCTTGATTTAAACAATTTTTCAGATCTCTTTCGGCTCTCTAACCACTTCCGTGTATTTGCTCTGCTCCTCAGTCTCATTGATCTTCGCTCTTTGGTCTGCTGGAACGGCAAAATCAACAATTTGGCAAGACTTTTCCTTCTTGTTAACTATTATGATGGCTGGTCTTCTTGCTTGGGTGGGTTTAACCGTTTGTATGTCCATGTTCTATAAGATCTTGTGACTTTCATTTTCAAGTGCCTGTTTCTGTTTGTGCTATTTGTTTGTTTGTTCAAGATGCAATTGTATGCATAATTGCCAGTGTATTGCCTTCCCCACTTTAACGTACTATTTTTTATATTTTTATGCTAGTTTGGTGCATTCACTTATTATGTGGTTTACTGTTTCGTCTCTTTGTCCGCAGGATCTGCTTTACTGTTTTATTGTGTTTACTCGATCCTTGCTTTGGTGTGGTAAATTGCATTATCTTGTATTGCTCTTATTAGTAATTTATTTTCCCTTTTCAGATTCCCCTGTTGTAGCCATTTCCAGGTGTTTTCGTTAGTCTCTTCTTTTGTAATCCTTACGAATTGTCTGTATAGCTGTTTATCTTGCGATCTTCTTCCCGCGTATTACCCATCTTCTCTTTCTCTTTCTTGTTTGTTTTTTCCTTGTCTCTTGCTGCAGTAATTATTCTTTCTGTGTTCTGCATTATATTGTTTTCGTATCCATTTTTTTTGTTATTTACACGGTCTTATATAGAGACTTATATATAGCACTTTTACTCCTTCTTTCCTTTTGACATTCAGTATCATCCTTCAGTAGTAGTGCATTATGCACTGTCATGAGTTTCCTAATCATTTGGTCAAAATTCCTGACTTCTTCTTTGGTCCAGCTTCTAAACGGTCCAGTGTATCTTAGTGACACTGCTCCCGTATTTATTCTTTTAATTAGGTTTTGACTATTTTGAAGAGATTTCTTGTTCTTCTGAGGTATTCCTTTTCCATTTTCCCTTTCATTTCCGTTGCTTTGATGACGTCTGATTCTAGCACTCCCAAGTATTTGTAGCTATCGTGCTCAGCTTGTGCCCTCACGTCTGTTTGATTAGACAGTACAATACTTCTGTTGCTTCTAGTTTTTCCCTCCCCATGGTCATGAGTGCGCACTTTTCCATACCGAATTCGATTTGGATATCCTGGCTAAAGATTCTGGTCGTGTTTATTAGGGTTTCTAGTCCTCTCTTTGTTTTTGCAAACAGTTTCAAGTCATCCACGTACATTAGGTGGTTCATTCTTTCTTCTGTGTTAATGGATTTGTATCCGGCTTGCCATTTTTTAGGATGTTGTTCAGGCCCACCATGGCTATAATGAACTACTAATGAATAATTTTGATTTCAGTTATATATTGTTCATCAGCTGTAAGTTTAAGTCTCCATTATTTCATTGCATTTTCTATCATATTAGTTATATTACCTGGTATTTTGTACATTCTCACGCATTCTATTATCCAGGCTTACACGATCCTGTCTTACACCTTCTTATAGTCTATCTTTTTCTTTTTTCGATCTTCTTCCGAATCCTTTCGTCTATGTATGAAAAGGTAATGTATTATTATTATTGTTATTATTATTATTGTTATTATTATTATTATTATTATTATTATTATTATTATTATTATTATTATTATTATTGAAATAGATTTGATATAATTAGAAGGGTATTAATTTAAGAAAATTGGAACCTTTTATTAAGAGACACTGGCACGAGGAACTGACCAATCAATGGAGCCATGCTTTGCTAGCAACCTATCAGAAACTGGAATCGCTCAATAAAACAAACCTAACAGTTTAGAATTTCACGCATATTTATCGTGTCAATGCAAAAAAAAAAATCAAGCAAACTTTTACAGTTATAAGACTTAGAGCGATTAGCTACCTATCTTTTCTGAAATTAAACCTGGTTTTCAATTAAAAAAATTGTTATTATTATTATTATTATTATTAAATAACAACAGCAATAATAATAATAATAATAATAATAATAATAATAATAAGATTAACAATAATAATAAATAATAATATTAATTATATTAATAATAATAACGATAATAATAAAATAATAATAATAAGTTTAATTATAATAATAACAATAATAATAATAATAACAACAATAATAACAATAATAATAACAATTATAACAACAATAATAATAAAAATAATAACAATTCCAATAACAATAATAATAACAATAATAATAATAAGTTTAATTATATTAATAATAATAATAATAACAATAATAATAATAACAACAATAACAACAATAATAATAACAGTAATAACAATAATAATAATAAGTTTAATTATATTAATAATAATAATAATAATAATAATAATAATAATAATAATAATAATAATAATAATATCATAAATATGCACTTTATTGTTGGACAGTAAAGCAAATCAACCTAAAAAAAACACCACATTTTTATAATATAGAAACTTGAAAGTGAAATACATCGTTGAGAGACTGAAAACGATTATGGTGAAACGAAAAATAACTGACGGAATCATATTAAGAAACTAGAGAGAAAAAACTTTTGAATGTGCCGATAGACAAAGTAAATGAATCAATCAAGTGTGTGAAATGCGAGACTGTCACAGAAACAAATTATTTGATCGTATCAGGAAATGTTTGGTTTTCAAAAAAAAAAAAAGAAAAAAGAAATGGCTTAAAAATAGGTGAAAGCCAGAATGGAAATGGACTGAGGTGGAAATAAAGAATAAAAGATGACATAAAAATAAAGAAAAGATGTGGATTGGATGCGAGGAAGGCAGAGAAATTCAAACAACTAAGTGTAAAGTACTAAGCAAAAATAAAGGAAATTAAAACTGTCCAACAGAAAATCAAACAAACAATGATAGCAAAAGGCGATAAGTTGTGTACTCTGGACCAGTAGAAGTTGTGTGAAGGACTTAATAGACAAATTACGTAAATTAATTACCAAAGTCAAAAGAGTGCACAAAGTTTTACCGTGATATTTGGAATGTATAAAAGAAACATAAACAAAGTGCTTTGTGGCTGGAAGATGTGAAAAGTTAAATGCAATGTAGGCTAAAACAATATGTGATCAAGAAGAAATGGAATAGGTAATGTAAGAAAATATATATCTATATGTGTGTGTGTGTGTGCGTGTGTGTCTGTATCTTTGTGTATTAATCTTTTATTCTTCGAATTGCATTATATACAACCGGTATGAAGGCAGAGAGAACAGTCGCGCATTAAGCCATTTGAAAATAATAATACATGCTTATCTAAATAGTCTGCATATGCAATTGCAGATATATATTATATATATTACATCGCTACATGACCATTTTTATAGACAAATGCCTGAGGGAGTATCTATTCACAGATGATGTCAGATAATTTTAGCTTTGTACGACAGCTAAGTCTCTCTTTCTCGGTTCAAAATACAAGAACAAGATAGCCAGCAACATTTTAAACTGCAGGCCAACTTAATGCGGGTACTGGTCTCCTGCTTTATGGTTTTTTAAATTAGAGATTTGCTTCTCCTAGAAAGGTTGCCTTCACCACGGCTTACGGGTGCTCTCTCCATCCCAACACACATATACATACATACAAAAACACACGGTGCTAGTTGGCCGTTGACCCCGAAAAAGGTTTCATTCGCCCTTTGTCAGGTCTTGTTTTTAATCCTTTAGGGAAACTAGCCTCCCTCCTCACCAAACAAGTCTGGTGGGGGGAACCAGTTTAGTCGACGGTGACCCGACCATCAGGTAGGTAATACTGGGTTACATACAGTAGTATATGGCATGACCTGACTACAAACATACAATCATACAATCATATAAACATACATACATCCATCAATCCATCCATCCATCCATCCATACATACATACATACATACATACATACATACATACACACTTAGTACTCATGTGTGCGATATGAGTAATCGTTTAAAAGTTTCAAATGGGAAATCTTTAGTTTATATTATTCTGTACTGAATAAAATTATATGTTATTCTATAAACCCCTTTTGCAAGATATATTATTAATGTATTTTTAAGTTTATAATGAAGAGAAAACATATAAAAATATAAAAAGAAAGGCGTGACAAGAGGTTAAGATGAGGAGAACAATTATTGTTGCATAGATAAATAAGCATAAGCTGTATTTTGTCGAATAAATCGAATAATTAACAAGCCAGTATTTATAAATAGAAATCACAAGAATCCATGATTCCACTTTACCGTTAATATGAGTATATATATATATATATATATATATATATATATATATATATATATATATATATATATATATATAATTACACAAGGGATGATATCAGAAAATATGTTTCAAGTCAATATGTTTCGAGATGGTATGACGTCAACATGAGTAAATAAAGGATAATCTTTATGCAAAATTAAATAATTGCACACAAGGCGGCGTAAAGAGAACGATAGGTCGTAATTCTCTAATGTAGTTGTTTAAAAGTAGTCTATCCATGTGAATGACGACGTCCTCTTCATTCCTTAAGTAAGACGCTTTATCAAATCTCCAATACCAACTATTACTATGATATTATCCCATTGATTATTGTACACAAAATAACCCTTGTCCCCGATTGGCTTTCGGGCCTTGATAAGTAGTGATCCCCATGTAAAAAAAAGAAACATTTTCTTTAAAATTTTTTAAATTCCCTCCATTGTAGCCCGATGGGTGTTTTGCATTGCATTATGACAGGATTTGGTTTTTGATGCTGAGTGGTTTCCGCTCCTCAGTGTCAGTGTGCGACGCTCCTCATGTGTTTTCTTATGCTCGTTGTTGCATAAGGTACTCTCGCACAGCGCCAAGCGTCTATGTCCCTGAAAAAGTCTCCAATATATATATATATATATATATATATATATATATATATATATATATATATATATATAGTCTATGTAGCGTTTTTCGGGAAACCGACTTTTGTCGGCCGTGACTGAGTTGACCGAAGAGAATTCTTAGAGATGATCTGTTTGATGGCATCCCAATGACGCGACCCAACCATCGAAGCTGACGACAAATAAAGAGTGACTCTAGAGGGCAACTCTAGTTCCCTTGCGAATCTCTGAAGTGGACACCTTTTGCCAGCCATGGGGGCTGAGGATTTGCTGTAGTCTTCTGATGTGAAATAACTCCAACAGCCAAATGCGATGGCGATACAAAACTCATGCCTCAGAACCGTAGAGGAAGGTTGGTATGACGACTGCATTGTACACAACAACCCTTCTATGGGTCCTGAGATTGCGGTTGGCGAACACTCAGTAATTCAGGTGGCCAAAAGCAGAAAAGGCGAGGTTAAGGCGGCGCCGAACTTAATTGGTAAGGTCGCAGGAGAATGAGAAATTGGAGCCAAGGTATGTGATGCTACCGATATTCTTTAGAGGAATACCGTTGACAGTGAAGATATAAGCATCATTAGGAGACACGTTTGGCAGGATTTCCGCCTTCTTCGTATTGGTAAGAAGGCTAGATCAGTGGTAGGTGTTTGAGACTACGTCAAGACTGCATTGAAATCCGCTAGAGGCATGGCGTAGGGAATACAACATCATCGACATACTGTAATTTGAAGATGAGCTCTTTAGAGGTTTTAGTTTTGGCCTGAAGTTTCAGGTTGAAGAGATTGCTATCAAGACGGTACTCGACAGCAACGGTATCAGATGATTGAAGGTCACAGCGCGAAACCAAAGTGACGGCAACCAGGAATAGATTTAAAATGGCCGGAGCCAAGACACATCCTTACTTCACACCGACATTCACGGCGAAAGTGTTCGATGATGCAACTGACATAACACAAGCACGCATGCCAGTGTGAAACTGCTGGAGGACCAAAAAGAAAGTAGATGGGCAACCAAACTTCCGGAAAATGTTCCATAACAGCTCACGATTCACGGTATCAAATCCAAATAAAACTCACGATACTGTTCACGACTCTTCTCCTGAAAGAGACGAGCAACGAAAATCATATCAGTAGTACTACGCTCATGGCGGAAGCCACATTGTGATTCTAGGACGACAAGTCGACAACAGTCCAGAAGTCGGATGAGCATGATCTTAGCCAATACTTTGCCAGCCACAGAGAGGAGAGAGATGCCTGGGCTGTTGCCACAGTCAGCGCGGCCACCCTTACGTTTGTAGAAGAGGATGAGGTTAGCATCCTTTCACTGGTGTGGGAGATACTTACCTTACCAGCAATTCAGAATGAACGAGTGGAGATGTAGGAGGAGGTTAGTTCTGCCACTCTTAAGTATATCAGCGAGTATACTGTTGGAGCCAGCCGCCTAGTTGTTTTTTAGACTGTGAACGCCTCCTTCGCTTCGTTGATGGATGGTGGTTTATCCAGTACGGGAATGCGTAGTAGAGTGGGGAGATCATCGAAAATGGAGGGATCGGTGGCATTGATCTTATTAAGTAACTCTCGCAGGTCTTCACCACATCTTTCCGGGGTACTATTTTTCTCTTTGATGAGATCACTATCCTTATTACGCACATCGTGCATTGAGCGTTGCCTTGGACCATGGGTCATCTTTACTGCCTCGTAGAAATCGTGAGTATCGCCAAGGTCCGCATGGCTTTGAATTTCCTTCATCCTCTTGAGTGACCAGCCATTCTCTATCTGACACAATTATCGCTCCACTATGGCGCGGAGAGAGAAGAAACGCTCGTGGAGTGTGGATTTCTAAAAAGGGCATCATGAGCAGAATTTTTCTGCACAATCGTCGATCCAGTCCTTGTATCGTCTGTCAGAGTAGCCACGGATGGATTCTGAGCCATGAACGATTGACATTTCTTGCCATTCTACCGTGAGAGTAGTAGTGGGCACTGCTAAGACAGCAGCGGGAGAAGGGAGGGACTCGGCGATAACATCACACAATTTTGCTGAGATTGCCAGATGCCGTAGAGGAGACAGGTCGAGTCGTCGTTTTGGCTTCTGCCGACGGAAAGGCGGACATATGTTTAGCCGGAGACTTCAGCGAATCATGCGGTGATCAGTGGAGCATTCAGCATCAGGCATGGCACGGGCCAAGAGCACGTCACGGAGATCACTGTGTCTGATGGTGACGAAATCGATAAGGTGTCAGTATTTTGACCTTGGGTTCATGTAGGACGTCTAGTACATGTCACGTAACTGAGAGATGGTGTTTGTAATGGTAAGACACAGCTCTGCACGGAGGGATAGAAGTCGGAAACTATTTCTGTTTACATTTTCGACTCCATGTCGTCCAATGACTCCTTGCCAGAGGTCATGGTTTTTGCCAACTCTGGCGTTAATATCGCCTAGCAGAATGATCTTATCGCTGGCTGGATTGTTCCTGATGGTAGCCATAAAAGATTCATAGAAACAGTCCTTCACGTCCTCCTCTGAGTCAAGCTGGGAGCATAAGCACTGATCAGAGTTGCATAACGACTCCTGATCACGAGACGGTGTCTCGGCTAGATTGCGAAGCAGAGATGACCGGATGACAAGTCGACACGATGAATGCGACGGGTATCCCCCAGAGACCTTTCCAGAAAAAGGTGTAGCCCTCGCCGACCTCCTCAAGTGACCCCTCACCAGCAAATCTCGTCTCACTAAGAGCAGCCATGCCAATGTTTTAGCTGACGAGCTACATGGCCACCAGAGCGCTGCGACACCGAGGGCGATTTTCTGTAACAGAGTCTAGAAGGGCTCTGACATTTTAGGTAGTGACTGTCAGAGGTCGCTGTTTACCATTCTTTGTTTTGGCTGCAAGTGGGATGTCCCGGTAGATGCGGTTGTTCACCCGGAGAATGTTGGACAGGCAGTGTTTAGGCCACCTTCTCCATGCCCCTCCTCCAATTGGAGATGAGCAGTGCGGTTCCTGAACAGGACTGCTAAGTCACCCTGGTAGGACCAAAGAGAGATGCTGTTGCAGTCCCTCCCAAACTCTCACGGACCATTTTGCTAGGGCCGGCTAACGTACAGAACACGAGCTAGAGGCTTCCAGCTCTATCCGGAGCCTGCCTCCCTCACCCATTGTCTCATCGCCGCAGGTTTGGGATGTGAGTGATGAAAGAGATACCTGTACAAAAAGATGCACAAGCCCCAGTCCACTATGTTGACCGCCCTCAGCGGGTTCGAGTGGCACAGATGAGGGCCGCCACAACTGGGCCGTTGGTTGGCTGCAGCGTTCTGTCAGAAATTCAGTCTATCGGATGTCCGCTTATGCGGGGACACCCCACGATTGTTACTATCTAGCCCATAGCTGGGTCAGCATTTCATAATCACCAGAGCGTGTCAACATGCTGGAGTGCCATGATGCTGGTACTATGCAGTACAAGGTTTCTGTTAAGGTTCCCCCTTAGACTTTGGCTCAAGAAAAGAACCTAGATGTGTCAGTTACTTACTTGCAAGTGTCCCGATTAGCGGCATTATTTTTAACACCGGCAGGTGAGGATTTTTATTTATTTATTTTTTTAAATCGGGCAGCTGGGGTGGCTGCATGTAACCCTAATCGGGGGGGGGGTGCTAAAGTGGGTACTCAAAATTGGCGAAGGATCTCTCACAGGCTATCGGGAGGAAGTAGGCACTTTATTCTTCTGTTGATGAAATACTTTTCACCCTCACCTATTATAAATGAATGCATAAATAAAAAAAAAACATATATCAAACAGAAACGATAGGTGTAATAGGCAGACCTCGATCGTGATCTTCTGTTTAAATGTTCATATAAGAATACTGTTTTTCAATACAGTTCATTGTCCATAAATATACGCATCAATAACGTTTGGGATTATTATATGCATGTATTATTAAGATTTCTACAGACAACCATGTTTTCGTTCATATTATTAAATGAAACGGTTGACTTATTTACGACTGCATTATTTAAGGAAACGGATATAATTTACACGGATAAAATGAAAGCCATATATTATTAGAGTGGCTGCCTGTAAAGAAAACATCTTTATACCGATATCGTAACAATCGAGCAAATAACTACAAATACAATTGCTCAAGTTCATATAAAGTTAGATTTGTTTTCACTCGTTTTGGGGGGGGGTATTAAGTACGAGGTTCCTTAAAAAAGTTTCTAGACTTTTTCGTATGCGCACTTTTATTGATAGTACACACAGAAAACTCTAGTCCCCGTCAAAGTAATCTCCTCCGGTTGCAATGCACTTACTGTACCGTGCTAACAAATTCTAGAAGGCGCTATGGAAATCCTCTTGTGTGAGCGAGTCAGTGACTCCTGTCACATCCACTTTTATCTCCTCAATTGTCTCATAACAACTGCCTCTAAATTGTTCCTTGAGCTTAGGGAGTAACTAAAAGTCACAGCGAGCAATGTCTTAAGCTATAGGGAGGGTGAGGAACTGTCATGATGCCCATCTTAATCAAATAGCCTGGGACAAGGTTAAAGAACTCTTGGGAGAAACTTCTCCCAAATTATCTGCATCTTTAATTACTTGCGAATAATAGTGTGTACTCTTCCCACACCGACATAAAACGTTGCACTTATTGTTTCTAGAGACACCCGGCGGCTTTATTCATAGAGTTCTTTATTTGGCCAATGTAGTGAAAATTGAATGCGACTGCAGTCACGGAGGTGGGCTGCATGTGCGAACTCGAAACCCGAGCGATAGAAGACGAGAAAGCGACGAATCAGCAGGTTCGATTGCGCATTAATTTGCATAAATGAGATTATATAAGGCCGGGAGTTAAGATGTTTGGGAGAGTCGAGCCGTTCAGTTAACGAGAACCGGTTGGGACCTGTGGAGAGTGTCGCTGAGAATCGAATCCCAGTTTTTTTTTTTCGATTAGGTGTTTTGACTCCGTTACTCCTTCCCTGTCTCTCATCGTCTGTCACAAACTCCCTTCCTTCTTTTTAATCTCTTATTTCACTGAAAAACTGATTCATGATTCATGCAAGATGATCCAAAAGCTGTGAGAAACATTCCATATATTTCATGGAATTTTTTCTAAGGTTAAAACAGAATTTGATATCATACATGTCCTTCTAAAGTGTTCTCTTATCTTATCCAGATTGCATATTTGAAATTCACCAGCTCTGACAATCAGAGTGTATTCCAATTCCTACTGTAGCTTTCGTTTGAACCTGGAATCATAAAAATTGGTAATTCATCTTATAAGATGTGTAGCAAGAACATATTGAATTTACAGAAGTCTACGACAATTATAAATACCTTTACAAAATAAAAAAGGACTGGAAACTTATTGAAGGCACCCCGCATTTCGTTTACATTATATATATATATATATATATATATATATATATATATATAATTTTAGGTATTTAAATTTGATGATTTAAAAAATGTTAATGTTCAAATATAGAATTATTTGTTGTTAAATTACAAGGAATGCAATTGAATAAATCTATTTCTTAAACCCATGAGTTTTTTAATGCTTATTCATCTCCTCATATAGAAAAAAAATATTAGCAAATGTTTGTATTGGTTTGCACCTTATTTGCTAAAGGCAATAAACATTGAAAAAATAAAGTTTTCAAAGTTATTAAAACATTTTAGGTTTGTAGAATAAGGGAATTTGACATTGAGGTAGAAAAAAGGATATTCTACTTTGAATCCAAAATGAATGTTAATATATATATATATATATATATATATATATATATATATATATATATATATATATATATATATATATATATCCCCAATGGCCCTGTCGGTGGGGCATTAGAATACGCCGACTGCCTCCCTGCAGAGGGTAAAAGTCCCTCAATGGGGGTCCTGGATATGACCTTAAACTATATCCAGTGATGGGCTTTGGGGAGTGTGGAGCCACCCTTTAATTACCATTGTTCCCAGGTCCACTCTGACCCGGAGTGGTAATACCTGTTAGGGTCCCAACTATGGGCTAAATAGAAACCGACGTGAAAACAACAAATATACTCTATTAAAAATGTTTCTTCAAAATCACCGGATTCGGCATTAAATAACCCGAAAAGGGTTTATGTGCCGTAAAACAAAAACAACCAACCAACATTTCCCCAAAATATCTGGCCTTGATGGCGAGGAGACTAACTCTTGTTGCTATCATTTCAAATGATCTGAAATAAGTGCAAGGGAAGCTTGATTCCATATATTTCTCGTATATTATACCCTCTTTTTTGGATAAAGGGTACAATTATGAATATCAGCAATATCAAATAATCCTTATATACTGTGAAATTCACTATATGTATGAAAACCAAAGAGAGGAGATATAAAATATGAGAAATATCTGTAATCAACTTTCCTCCTTGCTGTTATTTCGGATCATTTGAAACAATAGCATAAAGTTTCAGTCCCCCCCGTCTCATCAGGACCGGAGGTTTGGGGGTAAATATCAGATATTTTGTAATTCATATGCAAAACTAGAAAAATAATGACTACGATTTAAACATTTTATGGCTGTGAAAAGAGTGCCAAAAATAGGCTATGGATGATAGATGACCACTTAAATGTACTTTTTATTTTTTATTTTATTTTTTTTTTATTACATTTTCACCCCAAACAAGGCAAATTACCACTTTGGTGTAGGGGGCTACTATCAGGGGCAACAACTACTGGGGTACTATGTAGGGATTTGGGCAGCAAGGTGTCGGTTCACGTTACACTTGAACTTCTGCACGTCAGTACTGTTGGGGAAGCAGGGACCTGGAATGGAATTCCAGAGTCTTGCGGTTCTGGGGAAGAAACTATTGGAGTAAAAAGATCTTTTACATCTAGGGACCTCTACAGTGTGGGGGTGGGATCTAGTAGCCTGTCGGGTTTGTCGAGGGTGCTCGCGTCGTGGGGGCACAAGTGATTGCAGTCCATCAGAGCATTCGCCACTAAAATACTTGTAGAACAGGCAGAGGGATGCAACATTTCGTCGATGGGACAGAGGCTGAAGCTTAGATGCCAGTTCAGGGCCTATCAGATTTGCGACTCTCTTTTGAACCTTGTCAAGGAGCGAGAGACTAGTAGCAGATGCACCAGCCCAGATGTGGCAGCAATACTCCATACATGGGCGAATGGTGGCCTTATAGAGGTACAGGATACTTTCGGGTGTTAGTAGTTTTCTAGCACGGTAGAGAGAGCCTACCTTTCTTGCAGCGGCCCTGGCAATGCCTTCAATGTAATTGTTCCAACTCATGTTTCCTGTGAACGTTAGGTCAAGGAGTTTGAAAGATGGACTCTCAGATAAAGGGTCGTTGGCCATTGCTATTGGTGGTAGAGAGGGTTTCTTGTAATTATTGAATGAAACTAGTTTAGTCTTGGCAGCATTGAACGCGACCAACCACTTTTGTCCCCATTCCACTACAGATTGGAGGTCTTCCTCTAGTGTTTCTGCCATTTTTTTAGAAATGTGTTCATTCGTCTTCCTGTCGTGTCTGCCATAGAGTGTAGTGTCATCAGCATATATACCCATCTCAGAGGCAATGTTGTCGGGGAGGTCATTTATGAATATCAGGAACAATAGAGGTCCAAGGATAGAACCCTGGGGCACTCCCGCATTTATATCATATTGTTTAGATGTGCGACCGTCGAGGACTACCTGGATTTTTCTCTTATCTAAGAAGGATTTAATTATGTTAAGTATTCTACCAGTGATACCGTAAGATCTAATCTTCCTGAGGAGACCCTCATGCCATACCCTGTCAAAAGCCTTAGATATATCTAGAGCTACCGCTCTGCCTTCCCCCGCTTTGTCCAGTGAATGGTATATACGTTCAGAGATCACGGTGAGGATGTCTGCTGTGGAACGGGCTTGTCTAAATCCATATTGTTTGTCAGTCAGTAGTTTAGCATCTGTAAGATGATGGACTAGAGCATGGTTAATTATGGTCTCAAATATTTTGGCAAAAAGTGGGAGGAGGCTAATGGGGCGATAATTTGATGGGTCTGTCCTTTCGCCAGAATTCTTGAATACTGGTACAACAGAAGCAGTTTTCCAACAGCCCGGAAAGCAAGCTTCATTAAGACATTTGTTGTAGAGTTTGGAGAGAACTGGAGCTACTTCGGCTGAGCACTTTTTTAATAGGACAGCTGGGATAAGATCGGTCCACATGCTTTTGAGGTGTCAAGGTTTTTTATGATAGCATGCACCTGAGCAGTGGTGGTTTTCAGATCGTCTAGTGTGGCGTCTGTCCGCATAGGAAAGTCAGGTAGGGGGTGGTTGGAAGGGTCCAGTGTGGAGTTTGAGGCAAACCGACTGGCAAGCATGTTAGCCTTGTCGGTTGCTGAGGAGACAACCTCGTGATTGTTGGTTAGTGGGGGAATTGTTGATTGCCCATTATTTACTACACTGTTGTAGATTTTCCAGAAGTCTCGAGTTCCTAGTTTTTGTGCTTCGATGCGCTTTTTAGTGGTTTCCGTAAATTCTCTCTTAGCTGTCGCTATTTCTTTCTTAACGTTATTTCTAGCTTCTATATACTTCAGTCTGTTTGAACTGAACTTATGTCGGTTAAACCTACGGTATGCATGCTGCTTTTGAGTAATGGCAGTTGCACAAGTCGACGTAAACCATTGGGGAGAGTGGGGCTTACTATAAAATTTCCGCATGGGAACATGCGCTTCGATTGCAGTTTTGAACCAGTCAGTGGTCTCGTTTGCACACTGTTCAGCAGGGAGAGAGAAAATATTTTTCCATGGAGCATCTCTAATTAGTTCCCTGATGGCTTCCCAGTAAGCCTTATTATAATATCTCGTTGTTTTGAGCACTGGCTCTTCAGTTTTGGGACTAGAGTTTAGGGCGATTTCAACCATTATCACTGCATGATCAGCGTTCCCGAGTGGGCTGTGGGCCTTCGCTATGCAGTCATCGGGAACTGTGGTCAAAAACAGATCTAGAAGTGATGCGTGTTGTTCTTCCTGGTCAGGGAAACGGGTTGGAAACGTAACAATTTGTGATAGGGAGTGAGATATAGCGAAGCTATGGGTTGTGCTGCCCGCTGCATCTGTGTGAGTAGAGAATCCAAGCCAGTTTTTGTGGTGGACATTAAAGTCACCAAACACATGTATTTGTGCGCTAGTGTCGAGGGACAGTGCCGTGTCTATGCTGTCAGATACTTTGTTTATTATGGAGCAGTCCTGAGTCGAGGGAGAGCGTTAGAGAAAATAATAGTAGCTAATACTGTGTTGCACGTTTAGTCTAAAGCACATAAAGGCTTGATCATCTGTTTCTAGGTTTGTTTCTCTAGTCAAGGGAAGGGTATTACGAATGTAAACTCCAAGTCCGTGCATATGTCTGTCAGAGTCCTTACGGCAGAGTGGGAGATATCCAGGCATGTTAAAGTGGTTAGAGGGAATGGAGGAGTGTAGGTTAGTCTCACTTAGTGCTAAGATATCCGGGGTATTTGTTTAAGAGAAATGCTTCAACATCAGCTAAGTTAGTTCTAAGCCCACGGATATTTGTGAATGAGAGCCTCAAGGGAGGAGGCAAGTTGAATTTGTTAGTCCCTAATCCTGGTTTAAGCTTATTTTTAGATTGTACTGTCGTCATATTTTTTTTTAAGAGTTTCGGTAAGGGGGAGCTAAACAAGAGGTTATGCGGAGCTTCAGACATGCATCACAAGTAGACCATCAGCTGACCTTTCTCCAATTAGGATTGTGGCCTCAGGAAAGCCCACCGGGGATGAGTGCAGGGTCCCTTTCCATGCGCGTCATGGCACTGCAAACAACCCGATATTATTCAACTGTTGATGGAGCAGCCGCTCTAAGCGCTACCAAAGAGTTAGGGCTCCTGTACTACCAGTCGGGAACAGCAGCCTGGAACTGTCAATCCGGTACCCTCAACCCTTTAGAAGAAGGTCAACCCAATCTAACCGCTCAGGCATATCTTATACTCAAGCACTCCCAAATGTTCAGTTATAGGGGTGGGGCATGCTGGGAATGGGGAAGAACGGCGTTCATTGCCCTAGCCAGGAAACAAGATCTACCGCTGGGTGTTTCTGTCGAATCACTGAGATAGTGTCTCTGCGCTTGACTAATAGGCAAAGAAGGAGTATGGAAGCCGGGCGATAGACAGAGCCTATCTACTCCTTAAGCAATTTAGGTTTGCAAACCGGTGAATTTGTTTGAGTCACCAGCTCTAGGAAGGTTGTCATCCAAGACTGAAGAGGCCTCTCTCCCCTTTGGTTTAGTTTCAGAGTTTTCCTTCTCCTAGACGGATGATCTGGGAAGACCTACTGGGTCCGTCAGCCCTGAGAGGGTTTTCTCCGCGCCTAGGTTCTAATCCAGGTATTTCTGCGACCCCGCGTTGTTAGTGTTACTGGGTTAGTTTGTTGGGGATTATATCTACTGATTAGTTACACTCCTCAAAGTGATTTAGGGACATGCTATTTACTTGTTAATGGATAAAGGGGGTGGGTGAAGTTCATGCAGTGTAAGCGTCTATGTTTGTAAGAGGGCTTGTTAGGGAGGAGATAATGTGATTTTAGACGTACCCTTTTTTTTTTTATTAATGTTAGCTTAGGTCTAGTATAGTGTTACAGTATGAGTAGGTATTAAGAATTGAGCTACGAGTTGTGCCCGAGCTATTTTAGATGATAGGATGGTTAAGATGTAAGTGCAATATAGCATGGATAAGACAGCAAGTATTGAGTCATGCGTAATTAGGTGAATAGATATATATGGGCAGGTTTTCAGTAGGTGCGAATAGAGTTGGAGTTGTAGGTATTTTTTAGTAAGAGTCATGGGGCGTTTTGCATAACAAGGAGTGTCGTTTCAATAACGTAATTAATCGTTGCAAAACTCGAGACAGTTGTGTAGTGCTAGCTTAAAGGAAAATATCTCATAGTCCCCAACACTTTCAGGTTATGACCTTCCCAATGAGCTTTCATTTTTCAATTCTAATCAATAGTCGCTGAGATTTGGAACTTATAAAATTGCTAAGAAGGTGGTATATGTATGTATGTATCTATCTATATATCTATCTGTCTGTCTTTCTGTCTGTCTGTCTGTCTGTCTGTCTCTCCCTATCTCTCTCTATATATATATATATCTGGAAATATACTTTATTTCTTTATAGTATATACCAATCCTTATCTAAGAAGCGCTGTAATTACACACACACACCCACACACACACGCGTGCGCCCCCCCATATATATATATATATATATATATATATATATATATATATATATATATATATGGATATGTCTACACTAGTAGCCAAACTGAATATTGAAATGCTCATATCTCTAGTTCTATGGAACGAAACAACATGGATTATGCATGCTTCATAAAGATTATAATACTATTCTATGGTTTCAATTTTATGACGATTGGTTAAAAAAACTTATATTTTCAAACCAATAAAATATGCCCAAATTTGCCTACATTTGTATATATAGTATCCTGCAGGCCAACTTCAGTTTTGCTGGTTCGTTTGTTCCCATGTGCGTCCTTGCCAGGCCACTAATATATATTATACACGTGAGAAGAAGAGAAAGTATGTATCAAATAGATAAATAGGATGGTATGACGTCAACGTTTGTAATCATATGAGTGAATAAAATATAATCGTCATGAAAAAACAAAATAATTGTACACGAGGCGACGTAAATAGAACTAAAATATTTTGTCTATAAGTATACGCTAAAGTTTGTGAGTATCATAGGCATATATTATTGAGATTTCCGTAGACACCTGTGTTTTTGTTAATATTATAAAATGAAACGGTTGACTTATTTACGAACACAATATTTCTAATAACGGGAATAAGTTGCACGCAGAAAATGGAAGCGATACAGGGGCGTGCAATAAGTAATTCCCCTGACCCACTTTCCATAGCAGTAGAGCAACGAAACTTGGCGCCGTTATTAATATGTCTCTACATCTTTAACCTCCTCAATTGTTTAAAACCGACAGCCTCTTAAGTTATCCTTGCGCTTAGGAAATAACCAAAAGTCACAGAGAGCAATGTCTGGACAACAAGGAGAGTGAGGAACTATCTTGATGCTCATCTTAATCAAATAGTCTTGGGCAAGGAACTCTTGCGACAATTAAAAAAACAATCCATTTTTCAGTTCCTCGCAAATATGTGTTTGTACAATTCATAAACTGACATCAAACGATGCACTTATTGTCTCTATAGAGACACCGCAGTCCTTATTCTTGAACGTACTTATTTGATCAATCAACTCTGTTGTCTTGACTTCCTTACCACATATCTCATCATCCTTCACAGACTCCTTGCCTTTCTTGAAACTCCTATTCCATTCAAGAACTGATACTCGATTAATCCAAGATGGTCCAAAAACAGTGGAAAGCATTTCGATTTGTTCCTGTGGCATTTTTCCAAAGTTAAAACAGAATTTTATTGCATATCGTTCTTCTACAATATACTCAAATCCAGATTTCATTTTTGAAATACATCAGTTGACAATCCGGATTTAGTAGAGTATATTCATATTACTGCTCTAACTGTTCATTTGAATTTGAAATTACAAAAATTGGCCAGACATCTCAAAAATGTATAGCAATATGCTGTGGGGGAATCACCCTCCAAATGGACTAATCTTTCGTCCATATAAACTTTACTCATGGCGATGCCAGGTGGGGAAAATAGTTCGCCGCTATTTTTCTTTGCTAAAAGTAAATCGTTGCTTTATTTTTCCAAAGGGAAATATGCATTTGATGTTTTGTTTGGACGATGAACTGTTTTACCTAGATTTATATTTTTGTTTTATTGTCCTGAGAGAAATATCAAAACGTTTTGTAAAATCCAACCAGGCAAGCGGTTTTGTAACTAGACAAAGAACGTTTTAAATTGCTAAATCCAACCAGACAAAATGGATGAACTAGAATTAGCGTTGGCACATCTAACTAAATTACAAATTGAAGCGGCCGACGCTAACAACGTACAGAGGACCAACAAAAGGAATTACAAAAACAATTGGCAGAACGCTAACAACGTACAGAGAACTAACAAAAGGAATTTCAGAAACAGGCAGCCAAACTCAAAAACAGTCGGCCGAGTTTCACAAACAATTTGCAGAAGGTCACTTACAAACAGAGGAATTACTTCCAGAAATCGTGAAGAATAACGCACACTCAGAAAGCGATTCAGTTTTTTTCTCTAAATACAATATTGTCCGCAATAGATGATTTTAAGTATGAAGAAGATTAAACACCATTTGCAGCTTATTTCACGGGATACAACGATTTTTTCAATACGACTGCTGTAAGTGGTCTGACCAGAAGAAGACCAGGCTGCTGCTACGAAAACTTGAAACGGCTGAATATGATAAATTCGTTGATTACATCTTGTCACGGAAAACTGCGGATTTATCGTTCAATGAGACTAAATCTGTTAACAGAACTGTTATCTCCGAAAATGTCTCTTTTTCATAAGCGATGGAGATGTTTGAATGTGGACAAAACGATAATGACAATTTTTCCACGTACGCAGCAGTAGTGAACAAGAATTGTGATGACTTTAAGTTGTCTGAATTAACAGCAGACAATTTTAAATACCTTGTTTTTGCACAAGGCTTAATCTAGGGAGAAGATGCGGAAATCAGGCACAGAGTTCTTACAAAGTTAGAAAACGAACCGAACTTAACACTGCAAAAATTGACTGAGGATTGTCAAAACATTGAAATAATAAAAAGATGCGAGAAATATCGAAGCAGGCATCGCAAATTAAAAAAAAAATAACTAAGAAAATACTGTCGAGACGGTACACAGAAAATTACCTCCAAAAGTCGGAAACACCAAAAGCACCGAACCCTTGCTTATGGTGTGGTGGTAAACACTGGGTAATAGGTTGCTCATTCTTAACAAAACAAAAATAATAAAATCGGACATAAAATCTCTCACTGCAGGAAAAATCAGAACAAAAGCCGGGTACGTCAAACAATAACTAGAGACGTCGTAGATGAAAACCTACGCAAATATGTAACGGTCAACATTCTCGGCAAGGATATTAAATTATAATTAGACAATGGATCGGGTCTTGCAATAATACATTTCCAAACGTGGAAGAAATTACGAAAACCAACTATGCTAAGAACCAACAGAACGGCGACAGCATTTGAGGGTGAATTAATCACCAACGTCACCTTGCCTGGAAAAACGCAAACATTTTAAATATATGTATTAAAAATAGTAAGAACATGTTGGTTCCGATAGCATGAGTGAATTCGATTTGTGGGATCTTTCTATCTTCACATTTTGCGAAAAAATAGAAACCCATCCAGCGGAAACTGAGAAACTTATAATGTAATTATTTGCTTCCCCACCAAAGCAAATTAGGCACAAGGCCGTTTTAATGTGGGGTAAAAACCAGCTCCCCTAAAAGTAGGCAAAAAAGGGGGCACTCTGGTTACCAAAAATAATAAGTGTGCCAGTGTAGAGAGTTTCCCCTCCATTGACTGGTACAAATTATCTTAAGTGCAGCATCTGCAGAACAGATAGTATTTATTTGCTCCCCCACCGAGCAAATTAGGCACAAGGTCGATTTTTAATGTGAGGAGTGAAGGGGAAATGGGGACCAACTCCCCGGGGAGAAGGGGAGTTGGATAGTGACAATTGGTATGAAGGGTTGCCCCTACATTGACCAAGGTCTTATATGTGAGGTTGCCCACACATATGGTCTTTGCTTGCAGTATCTGCCGGAACAGATGGTATTTATTTGCTCCCCCACTGAGCAAATTAGGCACAAGGCCGTTTTTAATGTGAGGTAAAAACCAGCTCCCCTAAAAGGGGTCACTCTGGTTACCAAAAATAATAATTGTCCCAGTATAGAGGGTTTCCCCTCCATTGACTGGTACAAATTATCTTAAGTGCAGTATCTGCCGGAACAGATACTACACTTCGATCCTGACCCGAAGGCCAAGAAACTTATAATCAGTTTACAAAAAAAAACAAATGTATTTCCTCTTGGCCTTTGGAGATGCAGAAAAAATGGTCGCGGATTTTAAGCTAAAACCGGGCACACAATAGGTGTAAAAAACAAAACAAAACGTATTGTCCCGTTCACATCTTTGAAGAAAATAAATCAGGAACTGGATAGATTGGAAAACATCGGTATTTTCGCTAAAATAGAATATAGTGAGTGGGCTGCTCCAGCAGTCTACGTAAAAAAAGGTCCGGGAAAATGAATTTTTCAGTCGAATACAAAATTATGGGTTTAAGGTCAAAGAAGACAAGTGTGAATTCTTTTCACAAAAAATCAAGTACCTAGCACATATCATTGATAAAGGCGACAGACGGCCAGATCTGGACAGGGCGACCGCCATTAAAGAAATACCAGCACCGGAAAACATAGCATAATTACAAAGTTTGTTAAGCTTGGCAAATTATTACCAAGGGTTTATCCCCAACATTCATAAATTGCGTGCACCACTTAATAAATTATTAAAGAAGGATAAAACTTGGGATTGGGCAGCGAATTGCCAGACATCATTAAAAAAAATTCCTTACTTTAAAACTATTCCTAGCTCATTTTAATCCGAAGTTGGATATAATAGTGTCTAGCGACGCTAGCCAATATGGCGTTGGCGCGTGCATGTTTCATAGGATGCCAGATAACTCAGAACAGCCAATAGCTTTTTTATCCCGGTATCTGCTTCTAGTAGAGAAAAATTATTCTCAGATCGAAAAAGCGGGACTAGGAATTTATTTTGCAGTGTCGAAATTCCACCGGTTTTTGTACGGAAGACATTTTTATCTACAAACCGACCATAAGCTTTTGATATCTATTTTTGGATAAAAAAGGAACTTCCCACATTCACGGCAAATCAGCTATTAAGATGGATAACTATTATTCTGAATTATAATTTTACAATGGAATTATCTCCTCAAAACAACTGGCACATGCAGACGGTCTGACGAGACTAATTCCTGCCAAAATGGAACCTCTTGAAGACTCAGTAATCGTGGCACTACGTATTAATAGTGAATTGAAAACCATGGTTAATAATATCATCCGCAAACTGCCGGTCACACTTCAGGAAATTAAGCCAGAATCTGTGAATGACGAGTTAATTCAAACCACTAAGCAGAAGGTAACACTGGCTGATACCGGTTCAGACATTTCTCTGTTTGCGACGAAATGCTGCTATACGGTGAAAGGATTATCATTCCCAAACCTCTTCAAAAATGACTCTCAAGGATTTTCACATGCGGCATCCCGGAATAAATCGGATGAAAAACCTGATCAGAAGTTTCGTTTAATACGTGCAAAGGTTGTGCTTTGGCTGCCAAGGCACCACTTATAACACATAAACCTTGGCCTACAGCTGAACAACCATGGTCGAAGATCCACATTGACTACCGGGACCAGTAGAGAATTTTTGCTACCTGATAGTAGTAGACGGCTACTCGAAATGGACAGAGGTCATGAGATACAAAAAAAAACAAAACAACAACAACAGAAAAAAAACGACCAAGACAACAATGGCGAATTTTTATTGAAGTTGTTTGCTTGATTTGGAGTTGTGGATTGCCTAGTCAGCGACAACGCTACCAGTTCACCTCAGCAGAGTTCAGAGAATTCTGTAAGACGTACCAAGTTAAGCATATTACTACCCCCCAGTACCACCACAGGAGTTACGGCCAGGCTGAACGCTTCGTCGACATGCTAAAAATACGCGTTAAAACAGGCGTGCAACACACCGACAGAAAAAAAAAACAGCAATTTCTGCAGGTCTATAGAATAACGAAAACTCCGAACAAACCAGAAGCTGGATCCCCAGCTTAAATCATGTTTGGGCGGAGAATAAAATCAGTATTTGAAAACTGCTGCCCAAACATATACTACAATATAGAACCTCTACAATGCCAACGAAACGTTTTAAACGCGAGGATAAAGTATATTTTAAACATTATAAAAATAATGTTTCCTTTTGGGAACAGAGCACGATCTTAAGAAAGAGTCGACCATGTTACGTATATCATTCAGGGCCCAAAATTCAAACATAAGGGGCACCTGAACCAAATAAGGAAACGCATCTCCGAGGATCAAAAAGAACCACCACAGGAAAGCAGAGAAGCAATTGATACAGTATACGACTGTTTGGACGTGGAACCTCCAAAACGCATGTCAAAACCAAAATGCTCCGACAAAAAAAGAAAGCACACAGACCCCTTGCTAGTGTGTCCGAAAAAGAAAAGATACTGATAATAACATTATTTAAAAAGCCATTTTTAACATGGAGAGGGTGTTTTGTACCTATTCTATACTTTAACCTTACAATTGAATTTTAAAAAAACATAAAACTTTAATTAAACTTGAAAATACGATTTTAAAAAAATAATACAGATCAGTAAGCGCACTAGCACCTTTTTTTGAATTGCAAAAATCAAATAATCTTTATTAATGAAAAATGATGTTTTTTAAACGTTGCCCATTTTCTGCTTCACATATTTGTGCTCTTGCCAAAACATTATTCATGACAGATTGCAGAATCTCTGGATTACGATTTATACTCCCTTATTTCGTTCCTGATGTTTTCCTGCAATTCTTGCAGGGTTTGGGGTTTGTTTCGAATTGTGTTGTGACTTGGGTTATTTCTTACATGAAGATGCCGTTGATAAGTTCTTTGAGTCAAAACAATTGCCTCTGATTTAAAACAATTTCACAACTTGTATACGTTGTTCAATGCTATATTTATCAATAATTAATTTCCAAAATATTATCTGTAAAATATCTGAAATAGAGAAAAACAATCATTAATGGTAAAATGATAAAGATTTTAAACCCTTCACTGACTTTTGGGACACCCTGTAAATACATATATATCTACTTATATATATAAAAAAAAACACTTTGACCGGAGAGACCAGCTTGGGAGGAAGTGTTGTGGGGGAATCACCCTCCAAATGGACTAATCCATCGTTCATATAAACTTTACTCATAGCGATCCCAGGTGGGGGATCTAATTTCAGAGCGACCGCCGAATATTCGATGAATTACCAACACTTTCCGTTGTTTTCATGTAATACATATTTTAAACTGTTCTCGGTTGTTCCGTTCTTTTTGTGGCTACTTACGAGCCATAACACAATAGCATACTGCCTTTTTTTTAAGACTCTACGACAATTTAAATGCCTGTACAAAAAGACTGGAAACTCATACGTGTTTACTACTTCAACATATCTATATTTAATACTAGTCTTTGTGTCTGGCGTTGCCCGTGTGTTTGGAGGCGTGTATCGAGCTAAAAAAAAGGTGTTAGTAGACAGACAAGCTTGAACATTTACCGCGAAGGAGAAAAGAACATGAAAAAAACGTGACGTATTTTCCGTTGCGTCCATCGCTAAACCGGAAGTGGCGAAGATTTAAATTAAGGCTAATTAATCGAAAAGAAGGGGATGCACTTCGAAAATATCTGTGAAAAAGCAACTCCTCCCTGTTGAAAAGTATCCAGTTTAGGATGAAGAAATTAATGTTTTTTGCCAATTTCCCGATATCTGTCGTCCGTAAGATTGAGCTTCAAAACGATAAAGATCCTGTGAATATCCGTCGCCTCTGTCCAAAGTTGTAGGCATACATACATACATTTAAACAGACAAGTTAGATTTATATTATAGAAGATAAATAAAAAAAGATATAAGTCAGTAGAAACAAAATGCGTTGTATAATTAATATTTTCATCGTGCAGCAAAGATTCAACATCAACAGATGTTATTAAGTACAAGTTTTAGCATTTCTTAATAATCTATTTATCTTTGCCAATTGGTTCCAAGAAAGTAGCATTATAAAATGATAATAACCAGATAAAAAAATTATGAAAATATCAAGTAGCAGAAACCTTATGTTTTCATACTATTTTCAATTTTAAATGGTTTATTAATACTTTAAATAAAGTATATTTAATTCCCGTAGGGACATCGCTAAAAGAATGCCTTTATATCTTTATATTCCTTTATATTATATGCCTTTATATCTTTATATTCCTACTGAATGGCTATAATGAAAAATAGTATAAATGAAAATTATATATAATGAAAATTATGAATAAAAATTATATATAATGAAAATTATGAATGAAAATTATATATAATGAAAATTATGAATGAAAATTATATATAATGAAAATTATGAATGAAAATTATATATAATGAAAATTATGAATAAAAATTATATATAATGAAAATTATGAATAAAAATGATATATAATGAAAATTATGAATAAAAATTATATATAACGAAAATTATGAATTTATGATTTGAAAGTTTCATCATAAGCAAGCCTTATATGTATGTTATATATATATATATATATATATATATATATATATATATATATATATATTTCCATTGTATAATCATGTGTGAAATAAATGAACGAGTACATCTACACTTTAGTTGTCCTTTCATCTTATTCTTCGTATACAGAAAACAGAACACAATGTTTTTGTCCGATTAACCTGGTTGACCAGAATAAGTGTAAGTGCTATTGTCGGAAATTGTCTTTAACTGGATTGAATGCCGTTATATTCATCTCGATTCGTTAGAATCAAACGAATTCTTGCCCATGTCAGAGGAAAAAGGTTTTACTAGAGAGCCAATTACCCAAACCATAATAGCCTTTGCGTCTTAACTTGCCCTCAATAGCACATTCCGAAATACTCGTCGAACAATCGATTTGTGAGGTTTCGATTTGAGACAGTCGATCGGTAAACACAAATATTAAGCGGGCACGCTTGATTCAAGATACGCCCAAGCGTCGTATACAATATGCTTTTTAAGTCGACTGGTCTGTCAGGCTTATATTTGAGATATTACTTTACTCATTGTATCTTGCGTTTTTGAAATAGCACCTCCGTTGGTCTCTCAGTTTTGTTTAAAATAATATCGCCACTAATCTATTACGCTTGTTTAAAACTGAATTCCTGTCGTTTTTTACGCTTGGTGCATGTAGATGTTTTGGATATACATATATATAACGTTTTCCGTAGATATCATCCTTGTGGGTTTGTCCGGCTTATTGAAAATTCAATCCTTGTTGATCCAATATTGTTTAAAATAGAAATCCCTGTTGGTCTGTCGCTGTTGTTAAAAATAGCATAATCATTGGTCTGTCATGTTTTCTGAAAATAGAATCATTCTGTCTGGTCAGCTAAACTTTCCGGAAATTTAATCTTCCACCTTTGTCTCTCATTGTTCTCATCATTTTAAGCCAGACCTGTTAAAACTATAACTCTCATCGGTCTATTACTCTTGTTTAAATAGCATCATCATTTGTCTGTCATGTTTGTTAAAAATAGTATCCTTAATCCGTCATGACTGTTTTAAATGACATCATTTGTCTGTAACACTTATGTAAAATAGAATCCCCATCCGTCTGTCACACTTGTTTTAAATCGCGCCATCATTAGTCTGTCACGCTTATTTAAAATCAAATCTCCCTTTCTGCCACTCTTGCAGCATCATTTCTTTGCCACGTTTATTGTGAATAGAATCCTGGTTGATCTTTAGACTTGGCGGAATTAAAGTTGGCATGGAACTGTGACGCTTGTTTGATCTAGCAATTAACATTCACTTTCATTTTTAAAATAGCATTGTCGTTTTTCTATCATACTTTCCAGGAATAATAGTTCTGTCTGTCACACTTAAGTTTATCATAGAATTTTAGCTATCTAAAATGAACCAGCCTATTATAGTTTCTCGCTACTCTACTATTTTTAAATTTTAGTAAGTACGGTCGTCATATAAATATTGTTTATTTTTAAATAGTATTGGCGACAGTCTATAACGCAAAAGTGTTACATAGTATAGCTGTCCATTTTACAGACTAACGTTAAAAGCTTTATTTCTGATTACCTAAAAATAAGTTAGAACTTTTCATTGTTAAATAGAATAATCGTTGATCGTTTTCACTTTTATTTTTAATTTCAAATCTCTCGGTCTAACAGGTGTACGTTTAAAATATTAGTTTGTTAGCATCGTATGTTTTAAGTTGAAATATAGTTTAGTTAGTCAGTTAATCAATTTTGTAGAACATTGTCGTATATCTCCTACATTTATTTTAAATAGTACTTTTCCGATCGGAATAAATTTTAATATATTGACATTTAAAATAGAAGTTGGTGTGTTATGTTTAAGGTTAAAATATGATCATTAATTGTTCTTATTTTTGTCACACATAGCATTTTCGACACATGAAATAAGAAATTGTATAAGATTGAAATTTAAGTTTCAAAAATAATGATAATAGACAGCAAAGTTTGAAAACTAATTTTTTAACATGAACTGCTTTAAGATATAACGTATTCCTGCCAATAAACAGATATGTTTAATAGTATATACAATTTCACTGAAAATGATATACTTGATATGCAGACAATAACATAAAAAGGGCTAGCATACCATATTCTATATATCTAAGGATTACATCTACTTGTTCGTTTTCATATTCGTTTTATTTTATTTTATCGTAATCGTGTCAGCTCTATTCTACCGTTAATGAGGAAGAAATACAATTGTATTATTTCTTTGTCACTAAGTAAAAAAAATCTTTTTCTAAACTTGTGAGTACGTTTTTAAAAATTTTATCGTCGATTCCTTACGAAGTTTTAAAAACTGACTCCCGGAAATAAATAATTAATAAACAGACAAAAAAAAAAAAAAAAAAAAACGTCGCCGAAAAGTTTTACAGAATTCTTTTTATTTCAACTCTGAAGAAGAGAGTACTCTCGAAAATTATGGACATCAACTCCAACCATCTTATTCCTCAACATTATGTTGGCAGATAAACGTAATATAATTGAGAATATTGAACATTTCTTCTATTATTTTCATTATTCATTTATATGCTAACCTGTGTTCACGGTGTTTCCTATGAACCGCACCAACATATTATAAAAGCACAGCTCTTATTAACTACAGCATCCTTCTCTTTTAAAAAGTACTTTTAGTGTTTTGTCATTTAAAGAAATAATGTTGTTAGTTTGTCAGAAAGTATGAATCAGTATTTCTCCTGGTTTATCAATATGTTTTAAACATGATTTTGTTGATATTGGATATGGTCCTTTTCAATCCGTCACATTTTATTGTAATGACATTTTCCAATATCTATCACGAGTATGTGAAATACATTATTGTCGTCAATGAGATATGTTTATAGATGAAATAGGATTTTCTTTGTTTTGTTATAAGGTTTAATATATTATTAATATTATTGACTTGTCATACAGGTTTGAAATAACGTTTTTTTGTTTATCTAACTTTCTTCCACTGATAAGTTTAAAATGCAGGATGAAACGATCAAATTGTCGCTCTAGAATAGACGAAATGCATGATTCCATTTCCATTTGATGAAAACCGTTTTTTTAAGATCATCTACTAGTTGGCCAGTTATGTACAAATCCCAAGAGCGATAGGAGCCTTTTTATCATGTTTGAAAGTAACACAATGTCTAATGAGCAAGATCGGAGATGCACCGCTGTACAACTCATGCTCTCTACCGATTCAAGATATGATAACAGGACCATTGCCAGCATCCGAAAAATGAATCGCTGGATTGCCACGGATAACAGGGGCGTGCCCATGGTGATGAAAACAAAGTTTACGGCCAACGTTATGATATTTGGTGTGATTTCAAGTGAAGGCCAAATCATGTCACCTCACTTCTTCACAATCGGCTTGACAGCCAACACCAAAGTGTACCTGGATGTGCTAAGGAACTGCAATCAGATGATCGATGGTGGTCCTGGATGTGGCAGCAAGACTGAGCATCGACACACAAATCAAAAGGGACCCAGCCTTGAATACAGAAGGAGTGCTACGACATTGTACTTTTCTCTCACTGCCCCCTCCCTCATGGTTTGAATCGTTTGGACGATTTCGTTTTGTCATACGTACAGAACATTACAAGTATGACCTCTTACTACAAAAACCCAGCCTGATCTCCGAGTATACGCCGAGCTCTTGCCGGCGCTTGTAAAAAAGGTATACTCCCAGTTCAGGATACGTATCGAGTTGATGATTTGGACCGAAGGCGGCTATATTGAATCAGGCTCACTACATAATCAAGTTATCTGGATTGATTTTTTTCAATAGATATTTTAAAGTAAAGGTGTCGTCTTGTTTTCTTTATGCGACACTTTAATCGTTCCATCCTGTAGCATTTTTTCTCTCAGATACAGTTAAGCATAAAATACAATTGATCTGTTACGTAAATTAGAAATAAAAAAAAATATTTTGGTCGTTTTTGCTGATGTTGAAAAAAAGTATTTTTACGATTTTAGATTTTAAAGTTAAAGTGTTTTTATATTATATTTTACTTTAAAATAGATTTCTGTATATTATACTTAAAGAAAGAGTAAGTAACATAGCTGTAAACGCACTCAATAGATGGGCGCATGTTTAGAATAGCCGCACTTAGCATTTTTTTCGTATTTATATTCGTCTTGTTCTTTTGT
Source organism: Euprymna scolopes (assembly GCF_053919585.1). Classification (NCBI taxonomy): domain Eukaryota; kingdom Metazoa; phylum Mollusca; class Cephalopoda; order Sepiida; family Sepiolidae; genus Euprymna; species Euprymna scolopes. Next base: position 36,103,446 of record NC_136499.1, read on the forward strand.
TCGGCGTCAAGAAAGTCAATCTATTTGATAAAATTTCGACACGTTCCAAAATTCGGTTGAACGCACTAGAATTTAATTTCGAATCGTTGCAACTGGAGGTCGAGTTAAGATTAATGTCACGCATTGCAAGCGTCTCAAGAGGGAAGGTCTGCAAGGACAGCTTAATTAACCGTTTAGTTCAGCGGGATGAAGATAATAAAAGAGACATCACTTTGGAGACGCACCGTATTTCTTTCGAGATAGGTAAAAACGATGTAGGAAAAAAAAAGTGACGGTTATTGTTAAAGTTGAGTTGGCGAGTATTTGGACATCAGTTAATAAAGAGCGTCCAGTCCACCATGACATAGATGGTAAAGCTGGGCGCAGAAGATATGTTTGATGTCCTTACAAGCGTTTGGAGTCTAAAATCATGTGTATTTAAATAAAATCCTAAAATGGATTGGTATATATTATAAGAAAATATATTACTACAGAAATATATATATATATATATATATTTCTGTAGAAATATATTTTCTTATGATATATACCAATCCTTATTTAAGAAGCTCAATGTAATTACGTTTTGCGCTACGAAACAGATACTGTCAAGAATTGTATAAGTAAACTGAATTAAAGGAATAAATTATAAGATGCCAACATCATGAATTTTGGAATATAACTTTTTGGTATTTATTCTTTCTCTCTCTGTTTCTCTCTCTCTATATATATATATATAAATATATATATATATATATATATATATATATATATATATATAAATAGTCTTGGATTTTTTTACTTTTAAAACTATAAAAATTAAAAAAAAATAAGATTATTGTTAGAAAAATATTTTTTTCAGTAAGTCATTCAATCGCCTGCAATCGCTGATGCAACTTGTTTTATCGAAAACGAAATTCATGTTATTTTACGGATCATCAGTTTTCTACATGAAACTGTGTTTTTGTATATATATATATATATATATATATATATATATATATATATATATATATATATATTGATTATTGATCTCTTTACATGACGGAGTACACTTTAGCAGTCTAATGAAAAAATGGAAGATATAAACCTCAAAATATGATAGAATCTTCCATCTGCTGCTTCTAAAACTAAAGAAACTTTTATTTTCACGTGATTTATGCAGCAACCAATAATCTAATTCATAAACAGCTGTCTGTCTGTCTGTCTGTCTGTCTGTCTGTGCCCATATTTTCAAACTATCTCCTCCGAAACAAAAGCCGCAGGGCAGCGCTATTGGTCTCAAATAGGCCTGCCTATATATATATATATATATATATATATATATATATATATATATATATATATATATATATATAGATATATATTGTGATTCTGGTCTAAATTGTTTACTATGTATTGTGTCTGCACAAATAATTAACAAGAACACGAAAGTAAAAGTATACAATAATATATTAAGAAGAAAAGTTATATACATATTTACATGTCTTCAGATATACTTCAGTTGGAGATATTCCGGCAGGTGGCGTGTTACATGTATTACTGGAGGCAGCATTAGCATCTTGCCTATTTGGCGGTCGTTGCCGGACTCTCTTGGTATTGGTGATGTATACGTTTATATATCTCACTCACCCGCCTATGTTAATTAGTAGGCGTCTCCACAACACTATGCTTTGAATATCCCAACAAATAATCAGTTTTTTCCGTTTGATTCATCTGATTTTATGAGGAATTTGTAATTTACATATATGGATCTTCATTATTGAAGGAGGATAACATGAAAATCGAAGATTTAAAATGAAAGTTATTTGGAAATTGAATATTAAATATTATCTAAAACTCTTATAGAACTATTGTATAATCTTTTTTTGTTAAGTTCGGAATATTTAATCCGTGTTTAGGCTTCTTTCCCTACGTTTATACTGAATTGATTTTTAGCGGTTGAAAACGTATCCATTGTAAGAAGTATGGCGTGATTTGCTTGAAGCATTGTTAAATAATAAAAGGCAATTTTGAAGGCTTAAAATGCACGAATGTATAGTCGTAAATTTACAGCCCAGAGAGTGGATTTGTTTTTCCACTGATGATGGGTGATTACCCGAAAGAACATTTGGAATAAGTACCATCAACAGTTAAAAAAATTCAAGCAGATAAATAAATAAATATAAAAATAATATAAAAAATATTAACTTATTTATTATTCATTTATTTATTTATCTATTTATATATTATCTGCTCATAACGAGTGTATATTCCTGCATTGTAAGCCTTCAAAAATACCTTTTATATCTGTTTGAGACGCTCCTCCATGGGATTAATGGACTATCTCATGACGTTACTTTCTTTGGTGACGTAATTTCCGGTATCAAGTACCGGTGCTCGAAGTGAGAGATTGGACGTGGCCAAGGCGGTCGGGTGCAAACACCTAAGCGTTGAGGAATGGTATTGCTCAAGCTGCTTTTGCTTGTAATATATGTGAATACATGTTCGTTCTTAAAAATCATTTAGAGGAAAATCAAGCTTATCTACAGTTTAATTGAGATAATACAGTGCTTTTTCTAAAAAATGCTTAACCTTAAAAATGGTGATACCCTACTATGGTGTGGGATATCAGCATCGGGGATCATAGGATAGAACTATCCCAGGGTGTAACTGTCCCTAGACGAACTAGAGGGGTTTGTTGGTCCACAAATATCAGAGATGTTTGGTGATGGCTACAAGATTTACTTACAAGATGGGACAACGTCATCACTACCCTCGTTATGTACGAGCTCATCTCGATGCAGTTTTTTAACACACATGGAGTAAGCGGAATGGTTGCCAATGAATACCCTGTGTGTTCCTCAGAAATCACGACCATGGACTTATTTTTGTAAGGGATATGTCAAAGACTAAGTTTATCGCATCAAATCAAGAATAATTGGAAATTTAAAGATAATATATTCATCAGCTATCAGATATATCATATTCCTAACGACGTCTTTTCGTGCCATTTACGATTCCTTATGAGCGCGTTATCAGGAATGTCTGAACAATAATGGTCATCAATTCGAATATTTGCAAACATGATTCTCTAATTACATTTATCTTCTGTATTCAAAACTATTCCATTTCATTCAGTGTAGTGATAAAGGTTTATAGTCATTCAAATGGTCTGTACATATTTCGAGACGAGCTATATATATATATATATATATATATATATATAGAGAGAGAGAGAGAGAGAGAGAGAGTGTCCCAATAAAATGCATACGCTCTTTAAATTATCTCAACTTGCTACATGAATACGCTATGCCACGTTCCCAAGAGATGTTTAGGAATAAAGAATGGCAATTCCAGCAAGATGAAGCACTTCCCCACTATCATCGTGACATAAGAGCATACCTTGATAGTCACCTGCGAAACAGATAATACAGACGAAGAAGAAGTATCAAGTACTGTCAGCGCTGATCGGATTTGACTCCCACCCATAGATCTTTCTCTTTTTTAGGGGCAGGGGTGCATGCTAAACACAGGGTTCAAACCATAAAACGAGTTACAATGAATGAGTTGAAAACAACCATTGAAAAAGATGTGTCAACATATGAAGTGAACTGATTAAGAACGTTTTTGATTCAATCAGTGAGCTTTTTCAGCTGTTCATGGACTACAATAGCCAATAATTTGAACACTCTCGATAATTAACTGGTTTCTATATTTGTTCACAGTATTTTGATGTATGAAACTTTTCTTTCTTATAATAAATGTTGGTTTTATGGTCATTTAAATTGTGTATACATTTTATTGGAACACCCTATATATATATGTTTATATATATGTATATATATGTATATATATATATATGTATATGTCGTTGGTCGATAAAAGTGTCACACTAAATCTATATTTTTAAACTTTTATTAAAAAATCAATCGATTATATCGTAAAGTTGACATCTATTCAATGTAACCGCCTTCAGCACCTATCTCTGCTTCGTTACGGGTCTAGACCTGAGAGCACGACTTTCCAAAAAGCGGGAGCTTGTCGAATACTCGGCGGTTGACAGTTATCAGGTTGGCTTTGCGGGATGTCATATTGGTGACATTTTCGACAAATGACCAACGAAGTAGTCCAGCGTATGAAGGTCGATGGCGGAGGTGGACCAGTGAGAGAAGGGTACAAAGTTGTAGCATTCCTTCTGAAGCCAAGCCTGGGTCTCTTTGAACTTATGGACCGGCGCCGAATCCTGTTCCAACACCTATCGTCTGCCAGCTTCTAGCTGATTGCACCAGGTGATCACCGCACTCTTCAGCACACTCAGGTACATTTTGTTGATTTTCCAACCGAATTTGAAGATGTAAGGTGGCATGCTGTGACCATCACTTGAAACCACACCAAATACTATTACCGTGACCGGAAACTATGTTTTCATCACCATGGGCACGCCCCTGTTATTTATGGAAATCCAGCGATGCATTTTTCGGATGCTGACAATGGTCTTGTTTTACTAACTGGGATTGGTGGAGAGCATGAGTTGTACAGTGGCGCATCTCCGATCTCGTTCGTTGAACATTGTGTCACTTTCAGATATGGCAAAAGGCTCCTATCGCTCTTGGGATTCGTACAGAACTGGCCAACTAATAGATGGTCTACAACATAAAAAGAAAAGCAGCTTTATCAAAAGGAGATGGAATCATGTCGTCTTTTCTAGGGCGAAAATTTATCGTTCCACCATATATACACACATACATACACACACACATATATATATATAGTGTAATTTATGCATACTATATATTTGCAATTAAAAATCAAGAAAGCATAATTTTATTAAATTTAAAACAGTTCCACATGAAAACATTAATAAGATTAGTACACAGCCTTTTTAAAACAACATTTTATATATGAAATTTTATTTAAAAAAAAATTATTTTAATTTTACTACTTTTATTTTCTAATTCTAAGTGAACATATGTGATTTCTAAATACGAGAATGAAAACTAATCGAGTTGGTATGACGTAACTAGTCGAGTTTGATAGCGTAATGAGTTGAGCTTATTTGACGTCGCGTCACTTTAAAATTGTTTTAATCAAAAATATTTATATTCATTAACATTCAATTATTGGGCATAATAATATCTTAGATGTCCTGTGAATTGTATATATTCGTTTAAAGTAGTGTAGTGAACGTAGCTACATATTCGAATAATAATCTTTTAAATCGCTTTACTGAAAAAAATGATCGTAGTCGGAACTGGTATACCCTAGCGTTAGCCTTTCGGTATATCCTTCGACGCTTCCCGAATTCTGTAATTACAGTCGGTATTTATTGCTTAACAAGCTTATTATATTCTTGTCAGGAGGAACACAGAGGGATTTATATTCATAATACTGGTTTCTAAAGTTAGTTTCTTTGCAATTATTTCTGATTAGTTGTTATAATTAAGCAAAGAAACACAATACCTGCACATGTTTCATTGTCAGAAAAAGATTGGATAGATGTATCTAGCTGCATTATTTTTGACTAGTGGGGGTACCCGGCGTTGCCCGAGTGTTTGTTTCCGGGACGGGGGGGAGTTTTAAAAAATGTTATGGTAGGTAAGTAGGAAGGATCAAACCTGGAGCCATGAGTAAAAGTAGGAAAATAAAGTGTAAAAAAAAACCCATCTGCAACGAACAGTTCGGCCACAAAGAAAAGTCCATTCCAGTTGTTTAGGAAAAAAAAAAAAAAAAACGACTACGGTAGGTCGGCGCGAACGTGAAAATATAATGTGAATTGTCCAGCACGCTAACCACTACGCCACAGAGCACTGCAGCTTAGTTTAGTGATTTTAAATAACTTCACATGAAAGAACTACGAAGCCAAACCGGTGTTCTCTTCTCAACTGTTCCCTGTGAACGATCCCCAAACGGTGTTAAGTGGTGGCAGGGGGGGAGGAATTTATTAGAGAGAAAATATTTTACCACTTCCATTGATCTTAACCGATTTTGGCCGTGACTTCTCAGCAGAAAAAGTATAGAAATCTAAGATTATCGAGGAATTTGAGAAATAATAAGCCTATAACACACCTCAGATATTGTTCTGCCGTTTGTGCATATTATATTTGCATGAAATATCTTGATTTTTAATCCTATTAATGTCAAAATCAGACGGGAAAAATGAGTTCATTTTATTTACATAGAGAAGATAGAGATGTGACTGTCACGGCGTTTTTCATACAATCTTATATTAAATGCACCTGTTGTTACTTGCTTTGAAAAGTTAGTACTTTACGACAATCAGCGACGCTCAGCTCAGTGGTTACACGCCGACGAACCCCCACGACACTTTCTGATGCCAGACTTGCATCATAAGAATGTCATGTTGACTGTTTAATGGTCTGCGATCGGTCTCATCGATTACGTTCTCTTTTTAAATGCAGACGAAACCATTACGGCGGAGAAGTACTGTCAATAAATGGATGAAATGCACCAGAAATTGCGACAACAACATCTGGCATTAGTTAATAAAAAAACGCCCAATTATCCTACACGACAATTACTGACTGCGCGTTGCTAAACCGATTCTGCAGAAGTTAAACAAATTAGGATGTAAAAATCGTGTTCCATGTACACTATTCAGAACTTTCACCTACGAACTGACCATTTTTCAAGCATTTCGACAACTTTCTGCATGAAAAATGCTTCAAACACATAAACGATATCAAAAACATCTACAGCGGCTTTATCGCCACCAGCACGTAAGATTTTTATGTTACTTGCAAAACTTCTCTTGTTTTGCATTGGCAAAAGTCTGATGATTCCTATAGTACTTGTTTCTGTCAATAAACTGTTGTTTGAACCGAGATATATTCTTCTGAAAAGTTTGAATCCGCAAGAACTTTTTCGTCAACATGATATATATTAGGTTGGGGCAAAACAATATTGTTTTCTCACATATATTATTTTATATATGATTTCTGAATATATTCATTGATATATATATATATATATATATATATATATATATATATATATATATATATATATATATATATAGCCATGTTATTTATTATTTTGAAGCGCGTCTTTCGCTCTATCGAATCGTTACCGACTGCGGTTGATAACGAACATTTGACAGCCTTAATTGAAGTCGGTTCTCGAAAACTTACACAAGAAGTTTCTGTTGAACTCGAGGTCGACCACTCAACAGTCGTTCGCCATTTAAAGCAAATAAGGAAGTAAAAAAATAGGATAAACGGGTGCCGCATGAATTGAACGATAATAAGAAATCGTTGTTTTGAGGTGTCGTTTATGCCCATTCTGCGCAACAAAAACAACCAGTTTCTCGAGCGGATTGTGACGTGTTACGACAACCGGCGACGTTTGGCACAGTAGTTGGGTGCTGGAGGAGTTCCAGAACTCATTCCGAAGCCGAAATAGCACCAAAAAAAGATTATGGTGGCTGTTTGGTTGTCTGCGGCCAGTCTTATCCATCACAGCTTCTCGAATCCGATTACGGCGGCGAAATACCGCCGAATAATTGACGAAATGCACCAGACGCTCCAGCGTATGAGCTCGAGATTGGTCAATATGAAGGGATCAATTCTCCCGCATGACAACGCTCGCCCGCATGTTACTCTACTGACCTTGCAGAAACTGAACAAATTGGGCTACAAGATCCTGCCTCATCCGCCATATTCAGCGAGCCTCTCGCCCACCGATTATTACTTTTTCAAGTATCTCGACAAATTCCTGCTCGAAAAATGCTTCAAAAGCCGAGATGATGCTGAATCGGCCTTCAATGACTTAATCGTTTCCACAACTCCGATTTTCTATGTTAATGGGATAAATAAACTTGTAGTTCGTTGACATAAATGTGTCGATTCTTATGGTTCCAATTTTGATTAATAATGTTTATTTTGAGAGAAGTTATGATCTTTTGAATTAGAACGTCAAAAACGACATAATTTTTGCACCAACCTAATATATATATATATATATATATATATATATATATATATATATATATATTTACATGGAGTCACCACTTACAAAGGCCCGAAAGCCACTCGGGGATAATGGTTATTGCCTGTACAGTAATCAATGGGATAATATATATATATATATATATATATATATATATATATATATATATATATATATATATATATATATAAATGTTTCAGAAGATCAGAAAAAACTTCGGTACTGTCGCTTTAAAATCGGATATAAAAGGGACCAGTTTATGGTTAAAAAATATTGGACTCTCTTCTGTTTATATCTGTACTTTCCGAAAGTGGGGACCGTACCCTTTTTTTAGATGGCAAATTATGTTATGTTTCCGAAAAAAATATATATAAGCAGATGCTGAAGAGAATCCAATAGTTTCGACTATAAATTGTTCCTCTTATATCAGATTTGAAACCGACAATACCAATGTTTTGTGACCTTCTTAAATATTTTGAATAAATGGTACGCTTTTATATTGAAATTTTCTTTTATATTGAATTTTTTTATATTGAATTTATATATATATATATATATTTATATATATGTATATATATATATACATAAATCATCATATACGTATATATACGTATATATATACATATATATATATATATATATATATATATATATACGGAAAAAGTCATCACGCTACAATCAGTTACACTATGTGCCATTCGTCCTCATTGTAGAGATACTCCTGACATATCTTTTTTCTTGAGTTTCAGCTAAAAAGACGGTAAATCCTCCGCCCAAAAGCACTCGGATTTATTGACTTCTGTTGTGGTGACTTTTGAAAAGTTAGGTGTCACACAAAACCTATAAACCTAAACACGGCCGTCGTTGCACAAATCATTCACCTTTTATTTACTTCATTCTCCCTTTCATCAACAATCTGAAACATTCATACATAGGTGAAGCGTATACGATGACAAGGTAAAAAGAACATCATCCTAGTATTAGTAGTATAGAGATTTACAAATGATATGTTCATTCATACACACACAATTGATAATTCATTCATAAATTTACACTACAATGTAGCAATCAATAAACAACATGTTGGGTATATGGAGTTTTTTGAAGGCTTAAAGCTCTCTCCCTATATATTCGAATGCAACAATAGAGACTACAACAACGACAATAGTCAAGTGTGACCCGAAGGCTCCCTTTTCATGAGCAACTGCAAGGAAATTTGAAACACGTACTCAGTAACAAGGATAACTCCGCTTACCTTTGATCATCATTAATTTTTACAAGGAAGTCACCACTAATCAAGGCCCGCAGGCCACTCGGGGATAAGGGTTATTGCGTGTACAGTAATCAACAGGATAATATCGTTGTAATCGCTAGTAATGGAGATCTGATAAAGTGTCTTACTTAAGGGAGCGGTACATCAGGAACTTGTTTATGTTGGACTTGAAGACATCCAAGTTATAGTCAGGCGGGAAACAGGAAAACGGAAGAGAGTTCCACAGGCGTGCACTTCTAAGAAAGAAGATTTGCTCATGGAATCTACGTTTTGATTTAGGCACAGATAAAGAGTGGGTAAAATTACTGACACTGGTTTCAGCTAAACGGGTGCTTTTCGTGAAAGATTAGCGAGAGGGGATCAGAGATTGGAGCTCAGACGAGCACTCCCATGGAAATAACGATCTTATAATGCGGATATTTTTATGAAGGTGGCAGTACATACTATTTTTAAAATCATTTCTATTACGGGACTTTACTGTCCCGATCTATCAACAATCAATTTGATCCATATAAAAATGTATTCGTTTAACTATATGCTCAAATGCTCTTTAGATTTGAGATTGAGTTATCTTTCAAGAAATCTATTTCACTTAATCTAATATGACGTATTTTGTAATTAACTGAACGACTCATCTACTTCTTAAAGCTGTCAATAATTTCCTGTAGGTTTCCCCTAATTCAAACATTCTACAATAGATTTTAATCACTGTATGACCATTTACAGAAAAAAAATAACGATCTTATTTGAGCTAATTTTTATGGTAGACTCTACACGCCGTAAACATGTATGTAAATTAGATAGCACCATGATAGGACTACTTACATCTATATTAACTAAATCTATATATCTATAAAAGTGAACGTGTGAGTGTCTGTGTGTCTGTGTGTGTACATTTTCCTACGACATAACTCTGTAAATTTTAATTCCACAGACTACATTCTACAGAAATTTGATATACAGGGTACTGAGTTTCGGAAAAATTTTGTGATCGGTTTTCGGCCAGAAATTTGACTGTTAAGGGGTCAAAGTTCAACGATTTGACGCTTGAGAACTCTAACAAACTCCTCCGACAATTTTGGGTCTAAACACTTGAAATTTTAGATATAGGTTCCTTAAACATGGATCTAAGGTAATAACTTGATTTGAGCCCAAAACAATAAATGTTAAGGGATCATAATAGGGGTCAAAATTTAAAAAGATTGACGGCGTTTTTTTTTTTTTTGCTCAACATACACCTCAAAACACCCGGGCAACGCCGGACTGAAATGCTAATAGATAATATGGATGTAAAAATTTATATCACATTTAGTTTGCAAGAATTATTTTACAGATATATGACAGTTTATGAATTATCGAATTAAGCAAGCGTAGAAGAACTATTTATAGTGATTGTGACCCATCGGGTCATAGGTAGTCTGGCAAATATAAATATAACACCAGGATTCGTTTCCCAACCAAATTGTGCCTTGCCTCGGCATAAGAAACCAACTTAATTAAAATCAAGATGATAAATAGCATAAAACGAAAAAATATGAGAAAATTGTTAATTAATTTTCATTTCATGAAAGCAAAATATCTTTAATGAAGACTAACGTGATTGTATTATATTTATTATTTTCATATTTCATTATTATCGCATTTCATGATTATCATATTTCGTTATTTTCATATTTCATTATTTTTATATTTCATTTCCCTCCAGGTTTAAAATTAGGGTTAGAGATAATTGCGTGTATCTTGCTTTTGGAATACGATCTCTTTTATTTTGATTTGTCATTGAATGGCGTATATCTTATTCTTATAATTAATAAATCATATGAAGTAATTATAGATCAAGTTAAATAGTTTTAATATTCTGCAGAATCGGATGAAAATAAAGAATTCAATGGCCGGTAATATTGAAATATAAAATCAGATATATAATTTAGCTTATTTGGACTATGTCTTCATCTGGGATTTTATGCTAACAATGTCCGGCCTGTGTAATTCTTTAACGTTTTTAGATGTTTCTTTTCGAGTTTGTAAATTCTCTTAATGTGGTGTTGATCTACGCTATGTTGAGTATAACTGAACTCTTTTATAAATAGAATCATCTTCCGTTCTATATCGGTATACATACCAGTCAAGGATTCAATCGCAACAATCTGCCCGGCATAAACTGGGCATTTCAATCACTTTATCTTTCGGGCTGGGGTGGTGTCCTGAGTAGTCCCAGGAGGTGCACCTAGTCAGGCCTTGATTTCTCTCTTTAAAGTGGAAGTCAATCGCTGCCTCCGTTCAGCCGCGAGAGACAATGGACACCCCTGGAAGGGTAGCTGCGCGTGTAATCGTGAGACAAGCGTTGCGCATCTACGCTTCTACTAAATCATCACTGTTTGGATCCAGTGGAAAGAAGAGGCCTATGACTGACTGAAAACAATGCCGAGATAAGCGGAAAGCACATGCAGCACTTGGAATTCTCAAATGGTCACCCATTTTAGTACCGATCAGGCTCAACGTTGCTTAACTTCGGTGACCTAGCGGGAATCGCTGTGTCAACGTGATTATGCCGTATGATGGTGAATAACTTTATAGTTAACTCTATATGAGCCCTTAACTACACACGACGAAGCACGCTAACTTGTTTAACTAAGTCACAGTGCTCATTTTCTAGATTGATTCTCACTACCCTTTTCCCTCGTGTCATATGCTGTTTCGTTTAGATGGGTGACAGTTATTTGTGGTAGCTAATAGACACAGTATCTCATGCGGATTTTATGCAACACTAGCAGGCCGTCCGGCGTTGTCCGGTGGTAAAATGTTCATGAATATTATATGTTAGCTAATATAGAAACTGAGACATGTGCATGTAAATATTATGTTTTTTCTTAACAAGTCACTTCTGGTAAGTACAAAAACAAAGTAATACTAGAGCTGAAACCGAAACCGAAATACAATGAGTCCGGTACTTTAACCATTAGGCCAGCTGTACACGACCTTTAATACGCGTTTTAAAACCTACTTTTTTTTTAAACATGTGTATTCTGCCATCTGAATAATTCACACATGCGTATTTGTAAAACAGTTGAAAAAGAGAAAAATCCGATGCAATCCAAGTAACAAATTTTTAATTTTGACCACTTAAAAGCCCTTTTTCCGGATTAAAACCTATTAATTTTTTCACATATATGAATACGCTATATATAAAATTTCAAGTCTGTAGATAAAAAATTCGTTGAGTATATATGTTGAGAAGTGTCCTCACACACATTCTCACTTTTATAGATATACTAGCAGGCCGCCCAGCGTTGACTGGTATTAAACTTAACGTTAAATTTCTTTAAAAAAAATAAGTAAAAAAAGAAAACGAAAAGTAACTGAGACATGTGTACGCTAGTTATATGTTTTTTATAAATTGCTAACTTCTTATAAGTAAAAAATACTCGAGCTAAGATCGAAACCAATCCTAACGGATCAGTGAAACAACGTAACTATATCCATTAGACCAGCTTGACAGGTATTTTAAAGGTGTTTTAAGAGCTATAACCATTAGACCAGCATGACAGGTATTTTAAAGGTGTTTTAAGAACTATAACAATTAGACCAGCATGACAGGTATTTTAAAGGTGTTTTAAGAACTATAACAATTATACAAGAATGACAGGTATTTTAAAGGTGTTTTAAGAACTATAACAATTAGACCAGCTTGACAGGTATTTTAACGGTGTTTTAAGAGCTATAACCATTAGACCAGCTTGACAGGTATTTTAAAGGTGTTTTAAGAACTATAACCATTAGACCAGCATGACAGGTATTTTAAAAGTGTTTTAAGAACTATAACCATTAGACCAGCATGACAGGTATTTTAAAGGTGTTTTAAAAACTATAACCATTAGACCAGCATGACAGGTATTTTAAAGGTGTTTTAAGAACTAGTACCATTAGACCAGCTTGACCGGTATTTTAAAGGTGTTTTAAGAGCTTTAACCATTAGACCAGCATGAAAGGTATTTAAAGGTGTTTTAAGAACTATAACCATTAGACCAGCATGACAAATATTTTAAAGGTGTTTTAAGAACTATAACCATTAGACCAGCATGACAGGTATTTTAAAGGTGTTTTAAGAACTATAACCATTAGACCAGCTTGACAAATATTTTAAAGGTGTTTTAAGAACTATAACCATTAGACTCGCATGACAGGTATTTTAAATGTGTTTAAAGACCTATAACCATTAGACAAGCATGACAGGTATTTTAAAGGTGTTTTAAGAACTATAACCATTAGACCAGCTTGACAGGTATTTTAAAGGTGTTTAAAGAACTATAACCATTAGACCAGCATGACAGGTATTTTAAAGGTGTTTTAAGAACTATAACCATAAGACCTGCATGACAAATATTTTAAAGGTGTTTCAAGAACTATAACCATTAGACCAGCATGACAGGTATCTTAAAGGTGTTTTAAGAACTATAACAATAAGACCCGCTTGACAAATATTTTAAAATTGTTTTAAGAGCTATAACAATTAGACATGCATGACAAATATTTTAAAGGTGTTTTAAGAACTATAACCATTAGACCAGCATGACAAATATTTTAAAGGTGTTTTAAGAACTAGAACCATTAGACCAGCATGAGAGGTATTTTAAAGGTGTTTTAAGAACTATAACCATTATACCTGCATGACAAATATTTTAAAGGTGTTTCAAGAACTATAACAATTAGACGAGCTTGACAGGTATTTTAAAGGTGTTTTAAGAACTATAACCATTAGACCAGCATGACGAATATTTTAAAGGTGTTTTAAGAACTATAACCATTAGACCAGCATGACATGTATTTTAAAGGTGTTTTGAGAACTATAACCATTAGACCAGCATGACAGGTATTTTAAAGGTGTTTTAAGAACTATAACCATTAGACCAGCTTGACAAATATTTTAAAGGTGTTTCAAGAACTATAACCATTAGACCAGCATGACAGGTATTTTAAAGGTGTTTTAAGAACTACAACAATTAGACGAGCTTGACAGGTATTTTAAAGGTGTTTTAAGAACTATAACCATTAGACCAGCATGATAGGTATTTTAAAGGTGTTTTAAGAGCTATAACCCTTAGACCAGCATGACAGGTATTTTAAAGGTGTTTTAAGAACTACACCCATTAGACCAGATTGACAGGTATTTTAAAGGTGTTTAAAGAACTATGACCATTAGACCAGCACACCAGGTATTTAAAAGGTTTTTTAAGAACTATAACCATTAGACCAGCTTGACGGGTATTTTAAAGGTGTTTAAAGAACTATAACCATTAGACCAGCATGACAGGTATTTTAAAGGTGTTTTAAGAACTATAACAACAGGACCAGCATGACAGGTATTTTAAAGGTGTTTTAAGAACTATAACCATTAGACTAGCTTGAAAGGTATTTTAAAGGTGTTTTAAGAACTATAACCATTAGACCAGCTTGACAGGTATTTTAAAGGTGTTTTAAGAACTATAACCATTAGAACAGCTTGACAGGTATTTTAAAGGTGTTTTAAGAGCTATAACCTCTAGACCAGCATGACAGGTATTTTAAAGGTGTTTTAAGAACTATAACCATTAGACCAGCTTGACAGGTATTTTAAAGGTGTTTTAAGACTTATAACCATTAGACCAGCATGACAGGTATTTTAAAGGTGTTTTAAGAACTATAACCATTAGACCAGCATGACAGGTATTTTAAAGGTGTTTTAAGAACTATAACAATTAGACCAGCTTGACAGGTATTTTAAAGGTGTTTTAAGAGCTATAACCATTAGACCAGCATGACAAATATTTTAAAGGTGTTTTAAGAACTATAACCATTAGACCAGCATGACAGGTATTTTAAAGGTGTTTTAAGAACTATAACCATTAGACCAGCTTGACAAATATTTTAAAGGTGTTTTAAGAACTATAACCATTAGACTCGCATGACAGGTATTTTAAAGGTGTTTCAAGAACTATAACAATTAGACAAGCATGACAGGTATTTTAAAGGTGTTTTAAGAACTATAACCATTAGACCAGCATGACAGGTATTTTAAAGGTGTTTTAAGAACTATAACCATTAGACCAGCTTGACAAATATTTTAAAGGTGTTTTAAGAACTATAACCATTAGACTCGCATGACAGGTATTTTAAAGGTGTTTCAAGAACTATAACAATTAGACCAGCTTGACAGGTATTTTAAAGGTGTTTTAAGAACTATAACCATTAGACCAGCATGACAGGTATTTTAAAGGTGTTTTAAGAACTATAACCATAAGACCTGCATGACAAATATTTTAAAGGTGTTTTAAGAACTATAACCATTAGACCAGCATGACAGGTATTTTAAAGGTGTTTTAAGAACTATAACCATTATACCTGCATGACAAATATTTTAAAGGTGTTTCAAGAACTATAACAATTAGACGAGCTTGACAGGTATTTTAAAGGTGTTTTAAGAACTATAACCATTAGACCAGCATGACAAATATTTTAAAGGTGTTTTAAGAACTATAACCATTAGACCAGCATGACATGTATTTTAAAGGTGTTTTGAGAACTATAACAATTAGACCAGCATGACAGGTATTTTAAAGGTGTTTTAAGAACTATAACCTTCGACAAGCTTGACAGGTATTTTAAAGGTGTTTTAAGAACTATAACCATTAGACCAGCATGACAGGTATTTTAAAGGTGTTTTAAGAACTATAACCTTCGACCAGCTTGACAGGTATTTTAAAGGTGTTTTAAGAACTATAACCATTAGACCCGCATGACAGATATTTTAAAGGTGTTTTAAGAACTATAACCATTAGACCAGCATGACAGGTATTTTAAAGGTGTTTTAAGAACTATAACCATTAGACCAGATTGACAGGTATTTTAAAGGTGTGTTAAGAACTATGACCATTAGACCAGCATGACAGGTATTTAAAAGGTGTTGAAAGAACTATAACCATTAGACCAGCTTGACGGGTATTTTAAAGGTGTTTTAGAACTATAACAATTAGACCAGCATGACAGGTATTTTAAAGGTGTTTTAAGAACTATAACAATTAGACCAGCATGACAGGTATTTTAAAGGTGTTTTAAGAGCTATAACCATTAGACCAGCTTGGCAGGTATTTTAAAGGTTTTTTAAGAACTATTACCATTAGACCAGCTTGACAGGTATTTTAAAGGTGTTTTAAGAACTATAACCATGAGACCTGCATTACAAATATTTTAAAGGTGTTTCAAGAACTATAACAATCAGACCAGCATGCCAGGCATTTTAAAGGTGTTTTAAGAACTATAACCATTAGACCAGCATGACAGGTATTTTAAAGGTGTTTTAAGAACTATAACAATTAGACCAGCTTGACAAATATTTTAAAGGTGTTTTAAGCACTACAACAATTAGACAAGCATGACAGGTATTTTAAAGGTGTTTTAAGAACTATAACCATTAGACCAGCATGACGAATATTTTAAAGGTGTTTTAAGAACTATAACCATTAGACCAGCATGACATGTATTTTAAAGGTGTTTTGAGAACTATAACCATTAGACCAGCATGACAGGTATTTTAAAGGTGTTTTAAGAACTATAACCATTAGACCAGCTTGACAAATATTTTAAAGGTGTTTCAAGAACTATAACCATTAGACCAGCATGACAGGTATTTTAAAGGTGTTTTAAGAACTACAACAATTAGACGAGCTTGACAGGTATTTTAAAGGTGTTTTAAGAACTATAACCATTAGACCAGCATGATAGGTATTTTAAAGGTGTTTTAAGAGCTATAACCCTTAGACCAGCATGACAGGTATTTTAAAGGTGTTTTAAGAACTACACCCATTAGACCAGATTGACAGGTATTTTAAAGGTGTTTAAAGAACTATGACCATTAGACCAGCACACCAGGTATTTAAAAGGTTTTTTAAGAACTATAACCATTAGACCAGCTTGACGGGTATTTTAAAGGTGTTTAAAGAACTATAACCATTAGACCAGCATGACAGGTATTTTAAAGGTGTTTTAAGAACTATAACAACAGGACCAGCATGACAGGTATTTTAAAGGTGTTTTAAGAACTATAACCATTAGACTAGCTTGAAAGGTATTTTAAAGGTGTTTTAAGAACTATAACCATTAGACCAGCTTGACAGGTATTTTAAAGGTGTTTTAAGAACTATAACCATTAGAACAGCTTGACAGGTATTTTAAAGGTGTTTTAAGAGCTATAACCTCTAGACCAGCATGACAGGTATTTTAAAGGTGTTTTAAGAACTATAACCATTAGACCAGCTTGACAGGTATTTTAAAGGTGTTTTAAGACTTATAACCATTAGACCAGCATGACAGGTATTTTAAAGGTGTTTTAAGAACTATAACCATTAGACCAGCATGACAGGTATTTTAAAGGTGTTTTAAGAACTATAACAATTAGACCAGCTTGACAGGTATTTTAAAGGTGTTTTAAGAGCTATAACCATTAGACCAGCATGACAAATATTTTAAAGGTGTTTTAAGAACTATAACCATTAGACCAGCATGACAGGTATTTTAAAGGTGTTTTAAGAACTATAACCATTAGACCAGCTTGACAAATATTTTAAAGGTGTTTTAAGAACTATAACCATTAGACTCGCATGACAGGTATTTTAAAGGTGTTTCAAGAACTATAACAATTAGACAAGCATGACAGGTATTTTAAAGGTGTTTTAAGAACTATAACCATTAGACCAGCATGACAGGTATTTTAAAGGTGTTTTAAGAACTATAACCATTAGACCAGCTTGACAAATATTTTAAAGGTGTTTTAAGAACTATAACCATTAGACTCGCATGACAGGTATTTTAAAGGTGTTTCAAGAACTATAACAATTAGACCAGCTTGACAGGTATTTTAAAGGTGTTTTAAGAACTATAACCATTAGACCAGCATGACAGGTATTTTAAAGGTGTTTTAAGAACTATAACCATAAGACCTGCATGACAAATATTTTAAAGGTGTTTTAAGAACTATAACCATTAGACCAGCATGACAGGTATTTTAAAGGTGTTTTAAGAACTATAACCATTATACCTGCATGACAAATATTTTAAAGGTGTTTCAAGAACTATAACAATTAGACGAGCTTGACAGGTATTTTAAAGGTGTTTTAAGAACTATAACCATTAGACCAGCATGACAAATATTTTAAAGGTGTTTTAAGAACTATAACCATTAGACCAGCATGACATGTATTTTAAAGGTGTTTTGAGAACTATAACAATTAGACCAGCATGACAGGTATTTTAAAGGTGTTTTAAGAACTATAACCTTCGACAAGCTTGACAGGTATTTTAAAGGTGTTTTAAGAACTATAACCATTAGACCAGCATGACAGGTATTTTAAAGGTGTTTTAAGAACTATAACCTTCGACCAGCTTGACAGGTATTTTAAAGGTGTTTTAAGAACTATAACCATTAGACCCGCATGACAGATATTTTAAAGGTGTTTTAAGAACTATAACCATTAGACCAGCATGACAGGTATTTTAAAGGTGTTTTAAGAACTATAACCATTAGACCAGATTGACAGGTATTTTAAAGGTGTGTTAAGAACTATGACCATTAGACCAGCATGACAGGTATTTAAAAGGTGTTGAAAGAACTATAACCATTAGACCAGCTTGACGGGTATTTTAAAGGTGTTTTAGAACTATAACAATTAGACCAGCATGACAGGTATTTTAAAGGTGTTTTAAGAACTATAACAATTAGACCAGCATGACAGGTATTTTAAAGGTGTTTTAAGAGCTATAACCATTAGACCAGCTTGGCAGGTATTTTAAAGGTTTTTTAAGAACTATTACCATTAGACCAGCTTGACAGGTATTTTAAAGGTGTTTTAAGAACTATAACCATGAGACCTGCATTACAAATATTTTAAAGGTGTTTCAAGAACTATAACAATCAGACCAGCATGCCAGGCATTTTAAAGGTGTTTTAAGAACTATAACCATTAGACCAGCATGACAGGTATTTTAAAGGTGTTTTAAGAACTATAACAATTAGACCAGCTTGACAAATATTTTAAAGGTGTTTTAAGCACTACAACAATTAGACAAGCATGACAGGTATTTTAAAGGTGTTTTAAGAACTATAACCATAAGACCAGCATGACAAATATTTTAAAGGTGTTTTAATAACTATAACTATTATACCAGCATGACAGGTATTATAAAGGTGTTTTAAGAACTATAACCATTAGACCAGCATGACAGGTATTTTAAAGGTGTTTTAAGAACTATAACCTTCGACCAGCTTGACAGGTATTTTAAAGGTGTTTTAAGAACTATAACCATTAGACCAGCATGACAGATATTTTAAAGGTGTTTTAAGAACTATAACCATTAGACCAGCTTGACAGGGATTTTACAAGTGTTTTAAGAGCTATAACCATTACACCAGCATGACAGGTATTTTAAAGGTGTTTTAAGACTTATAACAATTAGACCAGCATGACAGATATTTTAAAGGTGTTTTAAGAACTATAACCATTAGACCAGCATGACAGGTATTTTAAAGGTGTTTTACGAACTATAACAATTAGACCAGCATGACAGGTATTTTAAAGGTGTTTTAAGAACTATAACCATTAGACCAGCTTGACAGGTATTTTAAAGGTGTTTTAAGAACTATAACCATTAGACCAGCTTGACAGGTATTTTAAAGGTGTTTTAAGACTTATAACAATTAGACCAGCATGACAGGTATTTTAAAGGTGTTTTAAGAACTATAACCATTAGACTAGTTTGACAGGTATTTTAAAGGTGTTTTAAGAACTATAACCATTAGACCAGCTTGACAGGTATTTTAAAGGTGTTTTAAGAACTATAACCATTAGAACAGCATGACAGGTATTTTAAAGGTGTTTTAAGAGCTATAACCTCTAGACCAGCATGACAGGTATTTTAAAGATGTTTTAAGAACTATAACCATTAGACCAGCTTGACAGGTATTTTAAAGGTGTTTTAAGACTTATAACCATTAGACCAGCATGACAGGTATTTTAAAGGTGTTTTAAGAACTATAACCATTAGACCAGCATGACAGGTATTTTAAAGGTGTTTTAAGAACTATAACAATTAGACCAGCTTGACAGGTATTTTAAAGGTGTTTTAAGAACTATAACGATTAGACCAGCATGACAGGTATTTTAAAAGTCTTTTAAGAACTATAACCATTAGACCAGTATGACAGGTATTTTAAAGGTGTTTTAAGAACTATAACCATTAGACCAGCATGACAGGTATTTTAAAGGTGTTTTAAGAACTATAACCATTAGACCAGCTTGACCGGTATTTTAAAGGTGTTTTAAGAGCTTTAACCATTACACCAGCATGAAAGGTATTTTAAAGGTGTTTTAAGAAATATAACCATTAGACCAGCATGACAAATATTTTAAAGGTGTTTTAAGAACTATAACCATTAGACCAGCATGACAGGTATTTTAAAGGTGTTTTAAGAACTATAACCATTAGACCAGCTTGACAAATATTTTAAAGGTGTTTTAAGAACTATAACCATTAGACTCGCATGACAGGTATTTTAAAGGTGTTTCAAGAACTATAACAATTAGACAAGCATGACAGGTATTTTAAAGGTGTTTTAAGAACTATAACCATTAGACCAGCATGACAGGTATTTTAAAGGTGTTTTAAGAACTATAACCATTAGACCAGCTTGACAAATATTTTAAAGGTGTTTTAAGAACTATAACCATTAGACCAGCATGACAGGTATTTTAAAGGTGTTTTAAGAACTATAACCATTAGACCAGATTGACAGGTATTTTAAAGGTGTGTTAAGAACTATGACCATTAGACCAGCATGACAGGTATTTAAAAGGTGTTGAAAGAACTATAACCATTAGACCAGCTTGACGGGTATTTTAAAGGTGTTTTTAGAACTATAACCATTAGACCAGCATGACAGGTATTTTAAAGGTGTTTTAAGAACTATAACAATTAGACCAGCATGACAGGTATTTTAAAGGTGTTTTAAGAGCTATAACAATTAGACCAGCTTGGCAGGTATTTTAAAGGTTTTTTAAGAACTATTACCATTAGACCAGCTTGACAGGTATTTTAAAGGTGTTTTAAGAACTATAACCGTGAGACCTGCATAACAAATATTTTAAAGGTGTTTCAAGAACTATAACAATCAGACCAGCATGCCAGGCATTTTAAAGGTGTTTTAAGAACTATAACCATTAGACCAGCATGACAGGTATTTTAAAGGTGTTTTTAGAACTATAACAATTAGACCAGCTTGACAAATATTTTAAAGGTGTTTTAAGCACTACAACAATTAGACAAGCATGACAGGTATTTTAAAGGTGTTTTAAGAACTATAACCATAAGACCAGCATGACAAATATTTTAAAGGTGTTTTAATAACTATAACTATTATACCAGCATGACAGGTATTATAAAGGTGTTTTAAGAACTATAACCATTAGACCAGCATGACAGGTATTTTAAAGGTGTTTTAAGAACTATAACCTTCGACCAGCTTGACAGGTATTTTAAAGGTGTTTTAAGAACTATAACCATTAGACCAGCATGACAGATATTTTAAAGGTGTTTTAAGAACTATAACCATTAGACCAGCTTGACAGGTATTTTACAAGTGTTTTAAGAGCTATAACTATTACACCAGCATGACAGGTATTTTAAAGGTGTTTTAAGAACTATAACCATTAGACCAGCATGACAGATATTTTAAAGGTGTTTTAAGAACTATAACAATTAGACCAGCATGACAGGTATTTTAAAGGTGTTTTACGAACTATAACAATTAGACCAGCATGACAGGTATTTTAAAGGTGTTTTAAGAACTATAACCATTAGACCAGCTTGACAGGTATTTTAAAGGTGTTTTAAGAACTATAACCATTAGACCAGCTTGACAGGTATTTTAAAGGTGTTTTAAGACTTATAACAATTAGACCAGCATGACAGGTATTTTAAAGGTGTTTTAAGAACTATAACCATTAGACTAGTTTGACAGGTATTTTAAAGGTGTTTTAAGAACTATAACCATTAGACCAGCTTGACAGGTATTTTAAAGGTGTTTTAAGAACTATAACCATTAGAACAGCATGACAAATATTTATAAGGTGTTTAAAGAGCTATAACCTCTAGACCAGCATGACAGGTATTTTAAAGGTGTTTTAAGAACTATAACCATTAGACCAGCTTGACAGGTATTTTAAAGGTGTTTTAAGACTTATAACCATTAGACCAGCATGACAGGTATTTTAAAGGTGTTTTAAGAACTATAACCATTAGACCAGCATGACAGGTATTTTAAAGGTGTTTTAAGAACTATAACAATTAGACCAGCTTGACAGGTATTTTAAAGGTGTTTTAAGAGCTATAACCATTATACCAGCTTGACAGGTATTTTAAAGGTGTTTTAAGAACTATAACGATTAGACCAGCATGACAGGTATTTTAAAAGTCTTTTAAGAACTATAACCATTAGACCAGTATGATAGGTATTTTAAAGGTGTTTTAAGAACTATAACCATTAGACCAGCATGACAGGTATTTTAAAGGTGTTTTAAGAACTAAAACCATTAGACCAGCTTGACCGGTATTTTAAAGGTGTTTTAAGAGCTTTAACCATTACACCAGCATGAAAGGTATTTTAAAGGCGTTTTAAGAACTATAACAATTAGACCAGCATGACAAATATTTTAAAGGTGTTTTAAGAACTATAACCATTAGACCAGCATGACAGGTATTTTAAAGGTGTTTTAAGAACTATAACCATTAGACCAGCTTGACAAATATTTTAAAGGTGTTTTAAGAACTATAACCATTAGACTCGCATGACAGGTATTTTAAAGGTGTTTCAAGAACTATAACAATTAGACAAGCATGACAGGTATTTTAAAGGTGTTTTAAGAACTATAACCATTAGACCAGCATGACAGGTATTTTAAAGGTGTTTTAAGAACTATAACCATTAGACCAGCTTGACAAATATTTTAAAGGTGTTTTAAGAACTATAACCATTAGACTCGCATGACAGGTATTTTAAAGGTGTTTCAAGAACTATAACCAATAGACCAGCTTTACAGGTATTTAAAAGGTGTTTTAAGAACTATAACCATTAGACCAGCATGACAGGTATTTTAAAGGTGTTTTAAGAACATTAACCATAAGACCTGCATGACAAATATTTTAAAGGTGTTTTAAGAACTATAACCATTAGACCAGCATGACAAATATTTTAAAGGTGTTTTAAGAACTATAACCATTAGACCAGCATGACAGGTATTTTAAAGGTGTTTTAAGAACTATAACCATTATACCTGCATGACAAATATTTTAAAGGTGTTTCAAGAACTATAACAATTAGACGAGCTTGACAGGTATTTTAAAGGTGTTTTAAGAACTATAACCATTAGACCAGCATGACAAATATTTTAAAGGTGTTTTAAGAACTATAACCATTAGACCAGCATGACATGTATTTTAAAGGTGTTTTGAGAACTATAACAATTAGACCAGCATGACAGGTATTTTAAAGGTGTTTTAAGAACTATAACCTTCGACCAGCTTGACAGGTATTTTAAAGGTGTTTTAAGAACTATGACCATTAGACCAGCATGACAGGTATTTAAAAGGTGTTTTAAGAACTATAACCATTAGACCAGCTTGACGGGTATTTTAAAGGTGTGTTTAGAACTATAACCATTAGACCAGCATGACAGGTATTTTAAAGGTGTTTTAAGAACTATAACAATTAGACCAGCATGACAGGTATTTTACAGGTGTTTTAAGAGCTATAACCATTAGACCAGCTTGGCAGGTATTTTAAAGGTTTTTTAAGAACTATTACCATTAGACCAGCTTGACAGGTATTTTAAAGGTGTTTTAAGAACTATAACCATGAGACCTGCATAACAAATATTTTAAAGGTGTTTCAAGAACTATAACAATCAGACCAGCATGCCAGGCATTTTAAAGGTGTTTTAAGAACTATAACCATTAGACCAGCATGACAGGTATTTTAAAGGTGTTTTAAGAACTATAACAATTAGACCAGCTTGACAAATATTTTAAAGCTGTTTTAAGCACTACAACAATTAGACAAGCATGACAGGTATTTTAAAGGTGTTTTAAGAACTATAACCATAAGACCAGCATGACAAATATTTTAAAGGTGTTTTAATAACTATAACTATTATACCAGCATGACAGGTATTATAAAGGTGTTTTAAGAACTATAACCATTAGACGAGCATGACAGGTATTTTAAAGGTGTTTTAAGAACTATAACCTTCGACCAGCTTGACAGATATTTTAAAGGTGTTTTAAGAACTATAACCATTAGACCAGCATGACAGATATTTTAAAGGTGTTTTAAGAACTATAACCATTAGACCAGCTTGACAGGTATTTTACAAGTGTTTTAAGAACTATAACCATTACACCAGCATGACAGGTATTTTAAAGGTGTTTTAAGAACTATAACCATTAGACCAGCATGACAGATATTTTAAAGGTGTTTTAAGAACTATAACCATTAGACCAGCATGACAGGTATTTTAAAGGTGTTTTACGAACTATAAACATTAGACCAGCATGACAGGTATTTTAAAGGTGTTTTAAGAACTATAACCATTAGACCAGCTTTACAGGTATTTTAAAGGTGTTTTAAGAGCTATAACCATTAGACCAGCTTGACAGGTATTTTAAAGGTGTTTTAAGACGTATAACAATTAGACCAGCATGACAGGTATTTTAAAGGTGTTTTAAGAACTATAACCATTAGACTAGCTTGACAGGTATTTTAAAGGTGTTTTAAGAACTATAACCATTAGACCAGCTTGACAGGTATTTTAAAGGTGTTTTAAGAATTATAACCATTAGAACAGCTTGACAGGTATTTTAAAGGTGTTGTAAGAGCTATAACCTCTAGACCAGCATGACAGGTATTTTAAAGGTGTTTTAAGAACTATAACCATTAGACCAGCTTGACAGGTATTTTAAAGGTGTTTTAAGACTTATAACCATTAGACCAGCATGACAGGTATTTCAAAGGTGTTTTAAGAACTATAACGATTAGACCAGCATGACAGGTATTTTAAAAGTCTTTTAAGAACTATAACCATTAGACCAGCATGACAGGTATTTTAAAGGTGTTTTAAGAACTATAACCATTAGACCAGCATGACAGGTATTTTAAAGGTGTTTTAAGAACTATAACCATTAGACCAGCTTGACCGGTATTTTAAAGGTGTTTTAAGAGCTTTAACCATTACAGCAGCATGAAAGGTATTTTAAAGGTGTTTTAAGAACTATAACCATTAGACCAGCATGACAAATATTTTAAAGGTGTTTTAAGAACTATAACCATTAGACCAGCATGACAGGTATTTTAAAGGTGTTTTAAGAACTATAACCATTAGACCAGCTTGACAAATATTTTAAAGGTGTTTTAAGAACTATAACCATTAGACTCGCATGACAGGTATTTTAAAGGTGTTTCAAGAACTATAACAATTAGACAAGCATGATAGGTATTTTAAAGGTGTTTTAAGAACTATAACCATTAGACCAGCATGACAGGTATTTTAATGGTGTTTTAAGAACTATAACCATTAGACCAGCTTGACAAATATTTTAAAGGTGTTTTAAGAACTATAACCATAAGACCTGCATGACAAATATTTTAAAGGTGTTTTAAGAACTATAACCATTAGACCAGCATGACAAATATTTTAAAGGTGTTTTAAGAACTATAACCATTAGACCAGCATGACAGGTATTTTAAAGGTGTTTTAAGAACTATAACAATTAGACGAGCTTGACAGGTATTTTAAAGGTGTTTTAAGAATTATAACCATTAGACCAGCATGACAAATATTTTAAAGGTGTTTTAAGAACTATAACCATTAGACCAGCATGACATGTATTTTAAAGGTGTTTTGAGAACTATAACAATTAGACCAGCATGACAGGTATTTTAAAGGTGTTTTAAGAACTATAACCTTCGACCAGCTTGACAGGTATTTTAAAGGTGTTTTAAGAACTATAACCATTAGACCAGCATGACAGGTATTTTAAAGGTGTTTTAAGAACTATAACCTTCGACCAGCTTGACAGGTATTTTAAAGGTGTTTTAAGAACTATAACCATTAGACCCGCATGACAGGTATTTTAAAGGTGTTTTAAGAACTACAACCATGAGACCTGCATAACAAATATTTTAAAGGTGTTTCAAGAACTATAACAATCAGACCAGCATGCCAGGCATTTTAAAGGTGTTTTAAGAACTATAACCATTAGACCAGCATGACAGGTATTTTAAAGGTGGTTTAAGAACTATAACAATTAGACCAGCTTGACAAATATTTTAAAGGTGTTTTAAGCACTACAACAATTAGACAAGCATGACAGGTATTTTAAAGGTGTTTTAAGAACTATAACCATAAGACCAGCATGACAAATATTTTAAAGGTGTTTTAATAACTATAACTATTATACCAGCATGACAGGTATTATAAAGGTGTTTTAAGAACTATAACCATTAGACCAGCATGACAGGTATTTTAAAGGTGTGTTTAGAACTATAACCTTCGACCAGCTTTACAGGTATTTTAAAGGTGTTTTAAGAACTATAACCATTAGACCAGCATGACAGGTATTTTAAAGGTGTTTTAAGAACTATAACCATTAGACCAGCATGACAGGTATTTTACAAGTGTTTTAAGAGCTATAACCATTACACCAGCATGACAGGTATTTTAAAGGTGTTTTAAGAACTATAACCATTAGACAAGCATGACAGGTATTTTAAAGGTGTTTTAAGAACTATAACCATTAGACAAGCATGACAGGTATTTTAAAGGTGTTTTACGAACTATAACAATTAGACAAGCATGACAGGTATTTTAAAGGGTTTTTAAGAACTATAACCATTAGACCAGCTTGACAGGTATTTTAAAGGTGTTTTAAGAACTATAACCATTAGACAAGCTTGACAGGTATTTTAAAGGTGTTTTAAGACTTATAACCATTAGACCAGCATGACAGGTATTTTAAAGGTGTTTTAAGAACTATAACAATTAGACCAGCATGACAGGTATTTTAAAGGTGTTTTAAGAACTATAACAATTAGAACAGCTTGACAGGTATTTTAAAGGTGTTTTAAGAGCTATAACCATTATACCAGCTTGACAGGTATTTTAAAGGTGTTTTAAGAACTATAACCATTAGACCAGCATGACAGGTATTTTAAAAGTTTTTTAAGAACTATAACAATTAGACAAGCATGTCAGGTATTTTAAAGGTGTTTTAAGAACTATAACCATTAGACCAGCATGACAGGTATTTTAATGGTGTTTTAAGAACTATAACCATTAGACCAGCTTGACAAATATTTTAAAGGTGTTTTAAGAACTATAACCATAAGACCTGCATGACAAATATTTTAAAGGTGTTTTAAGAACTATAACCATTAGACCAGCATGACAAATATTTTAAAGGTGTTTTAAGAACTATAACCATTAGACCAGCATGACAGGTATTTTAAAGGTGTTTTAAGAACTATAACAATTAGACGAGCTTGACAGGTATTTTAAAGGTGTTTTAAGAATTATAACCATTAGACCAGCATGACAAATATTTTAAAGGTGTTTTAAGAACTATAACCATTAGACCAGCATGACATGTATTTTAAAGGTGTTTTGAGAACTATAACAATTAGACCAGCATGACAGGTATTTTAAAGGTGTTTTAAGAACTATAACCTTCGACCAGCTTGACAGGTATTTTAAAGGTGTTTTAAGAACTATAACCATTAGACCAGCATGACAGGTATTTTAAAGGTGTTTTAAGAACTATAACCTTCGACCAGCTTGACAGGTATTTTAAAGGTGTTTTAAGAACTATAACCATTAGACCCGCATGACAGGTATTTTAAAGGTGTTTTAAGAACTACAACCATGAGACCTGCATAACAAATATTTTAAAGGTGTTTCAAGAACTATAACAATCAGACCAGCATGCCAGGCATTTTAAAGGTGTTTTAAGAACTATAACCATTAGACCAGCATGACAGGTATTTTAAAGGTGTTTTAAGAACTATAACAATTAGACCAGCTTGACAAATATTTTAAAGGTGTTTTAAGCACTACAACAATTAGACAAGCATGACAGGTATTTTAAAGGTGTTTTAAGAACTATAACCATAAGACCAGCATGACAAATATTTTAAAGGTGTTTTAATAACTATAACTATTATACCAGCATGACAGGTATTATAAAGGTGTTTTAAGAACTATAACCATTAGACCAGCATGACAGGTATTTTAAAGGTGTGTTTAGAACTATAAACTTCGACCAGCTTTACAGGTATTTTAAAGGTGTTTTAAGAACTATAACCATTAGACCAGCATGACAGATATTTTAAAGGTGTTTTAAGAACTATAACCATTAGACCAGCATGACAGGTATTTTACAAGTGTTTTAAGAGCTATAACCATTACACCAGCATGACAGGTATTTTAAAGGTGTTTTAAGAACTATAACCATTAGACCAGCATGACAGATATTTTAAAGGTGTTTTAAGAACTATAACCATTAGACAAGCATGACAGGTATTTTAAAGGTGTTTTACGAACTATAACAATTAGACAAGCATGACAGGTATTTTAAAGGGTTTTTAAGAACTATAACCATTAGACCAGCTTGACAGGTATTTTAAAGGTGTTTTAAGAACTATAACCATTAGACAAGCTTGACAGGTATTTTAAAGGTGTTTTAAGACTTATAACCATTAGACCAGCATGACAGGTATTTTAAAGGTGTTTTAAGAACTATAACAATTAGACCAGCATGACAGGTATTTTTAAGGTGTTTTAAGAACTATAACAATTAGACCAGCTTGACAGGTATTTTAAAGGTGTTTTAAGAGCTATAACCATTAGACCAGCATGACAGGTATTTTAAAGGTGTTTTAAGAACTATAACCATTAGACCAGCATGACAGGTATTTTAAAAGTCTTTTAAGAACTATAACCATTAGACCAGCATGACAGGTATTTTAAAGGTGTTTTAAGAACTATAACCATTAGACCAGCATGACAGGTATTTTAAAGGTGTTTTAAGAACTATAACCATTAGACCAGCTTGACCGGTATTTTAAAGATGTTTTAAGAGCTTTAACCATTACACCAGCATGACAGGTATTTTAAAGGTGTTTTAAGAACTATAACCATTAGACCAGCATGACAAATATTTTAATGGTGTTTTAATAACTATAACCATTAGACCAGCATGACAGGTATTTTAAAGGTGTTTTTAGAACTATAAAGATTAGACCAGCTTGACAAATATTTTAAAGGTGTTTTAAGAACTATAACCATTAGACTCGCATGACAGGTATTTTAAAGGTGTTTCAAGAACTATAACAATTAGACAAGCATGACAGGTATTTTAAAGGTGTTTTAAGAACTATAATTATTAGACCAGCTTGACAGGTATTTTAAAGGTGTTTTAAGAACTATAACCATTAGACCAGCATGACAGGTATTTTAAAGGTGTTTAAAGAACTATAACCATAAGACTTGCATGACAAATATTTTAAAGGTGTTTTAAGAACTATAACCATTAGACCAGCATGACAAATATTTTAATGGTGTTTTAATAACTATAACCATTAGACCAGCATGACAGGTATTTTAAAGGTGTTTTAAGAACTATAAAGATTAGACCAGCTAGACAAATATTTTAAAGGTGTTTTAAGAACTATAACCATTAGACTCGCATGACAGGTATTTTAAAGGTGTTTCAAGAACTATAACAATTAGACAAGCATGACAGGTATTTTAAAGGTGTTTTAAGAACTATAATTATTAGACCAGCTTGACAGGTATTTTAAAGGTGTTTTAAGAACTATAACCATTAGACCAGCATGACAGGTATTTTAAAGGTGTTTTAAGAACTATAAAGATTAGACCAGCTTGACAAATATTTTAAAGGTGTTTTAAGAACTATAACCATTAGACTCGCATGACAGGTATTTTAAAGGTGTTTCAAGAACTATAACAATTAGACAAGCATGACAGGTATTTTAAAGGTGTTTTAAGAACTATAACCATTAGACCAGCTTGACAGGTATTTTAAAGGTGTTTTAAGAACTATAACCATTAGACCAGCATGACAGGTATTTTAAAGGTGTTTAAAGAACTATAACCATAAGACTTGCATGACAAATATTTTAAAGGTGTTTTAAGAACTATAACCATTAGACCAGCATGACAAATATTTTAAAGGTGTTTAAAGAACTATAACCATTATACCAGCATGACAGGTATTTTAAAGGTGTTTTAAGAACTATAACCATTATACCTGCATGACAAATATTTTAAAGGTGTTTCAAGAACTATAAAAATTAGACGAGCTTGACAGGTATTTTAAAGGTGTTTTAAGAACTATAACCATTAGACCAGCATGACAAATATTTTAAAGGTGTTTTAAGAACTATAACTATTAGACCAGCATGACATGTATTTTAAATGTGTTTTGAGAACTATAACCATTAGACCAGCATGACAGGTATTTTAAAGGTGTTTTAAGAACTATAACCTTCGACCAGCTTGACAGGTATTTTAAAGGTGTTTTAAGAACTATAACCATTAGACTAGCATGACAGGTATTTTAAAGGTGTTTTAAGAACTATAACCTTCGACCAGCTTGACAGGTATTTTAAAGGTGTTTACAGAACTATAACCATTAGACCAGCATGACAGATATTTTAAAGGTGTTTTAAGAACTATAACCATTAGACCAGCTTGACAGGTATGTTAAAAGTGTTTTAAGAGCTATAACCATAACACCAGCATGATAGGTATTTTAAAGTTGTTTTAAGAACTATAACCATTAGACCAGCTTGACAGGTATTTTAAAGGTGTTTTAAGAACTATAACCATTAGACGAGCTTGACAGGTATTTTAAAGGTGTTTTAAGAACTATAACTATTAGACGAGCTTGACAGGTATTTTAAAGGTGTTTTAAGAACTATAACCATTAGACAAGCATGACAGGTATTTTAAAGGTGTTTTAAGAGCTTTAACAATTAGACCAGCGTGACAGGTATTTTAAAGGTGTTTTAAGAACTATAACCATTAGACCAGATTGACAGGTATTTTAAAGGTGTTTTAAGAACTATGACCATTAGACCAGCATAACAGGTATTTAAAAGGTGTTTTAAGAACTATAACCATTAGACCAGCTTGACGGGTATTTTAAAGGTGTTTTTAGAACTATAACCATTAGACCAGCATGACAGGTATTTTAAAGGTGTTTTAAGAACTATAACAATTAGACCAGCATGACAGGTATTTTAAAGGTGTTTTAAGAACTATAACCATTAGACCAGCTTGACAGGTATTTTAAAGGTTTTTTAAGAACTATTACTATAAGACCAGCTTGACAGGTATTTTAAAGGTGTTTTAAGAACTATAACCATGAGACCTACATAACAAATATTTTAAAGGTGTTTCAAGAACTATAACCATCAGACCAGCATGACAGGTATTTTAAAGGTGTTTTAAGAACTATAACCATTACACCAGCATGACAGGTATTTTAAAGGTGTTTTAAGAACTATAACCATTAGACCAGCTTGACAAATATTTTAAAGGTGTTTTAAGCACTACAACAATTAGACAAGCATGACAGGTATTTTAAAGGTGTTTTAAGAACTATAACCATAAGACCAGCATGACAAATATTTTAAAGGTGTTTTAATAACTATAACTATTAGACCAGCATGACAGGTATTTTAAAGGTGTTTTAAGAACTATAACCATTAGACAAGCATGACAGGTATTTTAAAGGTGTTTTAAGAACTATAACCTTCGACCAGCTTGACAGGTATTTTAAAGGTGTTTTAAGAACTATAACCATTAGACCAGCATGACAGATATTTTAAAGGTGTTTTATGAACTATAACCATTAGACCAGATTGACAGGTATTTTAAAAGTGTTTTAAGAGCTATAACCATTACACCAGCATGACAGGTATTTTAAAGGTGTTTTAAGAACTATAACCATTAGACCAGCATGACAGATATTTTAAAGGGGTTTTAAGAACTATAACCATTAGACCAGCATGACAGGTATTTTAAAGGTGTTTTACGAACTATAACAATTAGACCAGCATGACAGGTATTTTAAAGGTGTTTTAAGAACTATAACCATTAGACCAGCTTGACAGGTATTTTAAAGTTGTTATAAGAACTATAACCATTAGACCAGAATGACAGGTATTTTAAAGGTGTTTTAAGAACTATAACCATTAGACCAGCTTGACAGGTATTTTAAAGGTGTTTTAAGAACTATAACCATTAGACCAGCATGACAGGTATTTTAAAGGTGTTTTAAGAACTATAACCATTAGACCAGCATGACAGGTATTTAAAAGGTGTTTTAAGAACTATAACAATTAGACCAGCATGACAGGTATTTTAAAGGTGTTTTAAGAACTATAACCACTAGACAAGCTTGAGAGGTATTTTAAAGGTGTTTTAAGAGCTATAACCATTAGACCAGCATGACAGGTATTTTAACGGTGTTTTAAGAACTATAATCATTAGACCAGCATGATAGGTATTTTAAAGGTGTTTTAAGAGCTATAACCATTAGACCAGCATGATAGGTATTTTAGACCTGTTTTAAGAACTATAACCATTAGACCAGCTTGACAGGTATTTTAAAGGTGTTTTAAGAAATATAACCATTAGACCAGCATGACAGGTATTTTAAAGGTGTTTTAAGAACTATAACAATTAGACCAGCATGACAGGTATTTTAAAGGTGTTTTACGATCTATAACCATTAGACCAGCTTGACAGGTATTTTAAAGTTTTTTTAGAACCATAACCATTAGACCAGCCTGACAGGTATTTTAAAGGTGTTTTAAGAACTATAACAATTAGACCAGCTTGACAGGTATTTCAAAGGTGTTTTAAGAGCTATAACCATTAGACCAGCATGACAGGTATTTTAAAGGTGTTTTAAGAACTATAACCATTAGACCAGCTTGACAGGTATTTTAAAGGTGTTTTAAGAACTATAACCATTAGACCAGCATGACAGGTATTTTAAAGGTGTTTTAAGAACTATTACCATTAGACCAGCTTGACAGGTATTGTAAAGGTGTTTTACGAACTATAACCATTAGATCAGCTTGACAGGTATTTTAAAGGTGTTTTAAGAACTATAACCATTATCCCAGCTTGACAGGTATTTTAAAGGTGTTTTAAGAGCTATAACCATTAGACCAGCATAGCAGGTATTTTAAAGGTGTTTTAAGAACTAGAAACATTAGACCAGCTTGACGGGCATTTTAAAGGTGTTTTAAGAACTATAACCATTAGACCAGCATGACAGGTATTTTAAAGGTGTTTTAAGAACTATAACCATAAGACCAGCATGACAAGTATTTTAAAGGTGTTTTAAGAGCTATAACATTTAGACCAGCGTGACAGGTATTTTAAAGATGTTTTAAGAACTATAACCATTAGACCAGCCTGAAAAGTATTTTAAAGATGTTTTAAGAACTATAACCATTTGATTAGCATGACAGGTATTTTAAGGATTTTTAAGAACCATAACCATTAGACCAGCATGACAGGTATTTTAAAGGTGTTTTAAGAACTATAACCATTAGACCAGCATGACAGGTATTTTAAAGGTGTTTTAAGAACTATAACCATTAGACCCGCTTGACAGGTATTTTAAAGGTGTTTTAAGAACTATAACCATTTGACCAGCTTGACAGGTATTTTAAAGGTGTTTTAAGAACTATAACCAGTAGACCAGCATGACAGGTATTTTAAAGGTGTTTTAAGAACTATAACCATTAGACCAGCATGACAGGTATTTTAAAGGTGTTTTAAGAACTATAACGATTAGACCAGCTTGACAGGTATTTTAAAGGTGTTATAAGAACTTTAACAATAAGATCAGCATGACAGGTATTTTAAAGGTGTTTTAAGAACTATAACCATTTGACAAGCTTGACAGGTATTTTAAAGATTTTTTAAGAACTATAACCATTAGACCAGCTTGACAGGTATTTTAAAGGTGTTTTAAGAACTATAACCATTAGACCAGCTTGACAGGTATTTTAAAGGTATTTTAAGAGCTATAACCATTAGACCAGCATGACAGGTATTTTAAAGGTGTTTTAAGAACTATAACAATTAGACAAGCTTGACAGGCATTTTAAAGGTGTTTTAAGAACTATAACCATTAGACCAGCATGACAGGTATTTTAAAGGTGTTTTAAGAACTATGACCATTAGACCAGCATGACAGGTATTTCAAAGGTGTTTTAAGAACTAAAACCATTAGACCAGCATGACAGGTATTTTAAAGGTGTTTTAAGAACTATAACAGTGTGACCAGCTTGAAAGGTATTTTAAAGGTTTTTTAAGAACTATAACCAGTAGACCAGCATGACAGGTATTTTATAGGTGTTTTAAGAACTATAACCATTAGACCAGCATGACAAGTATTTTAAAGGTGTTTTAAGAGCTATAACATTTAGACAAGCGTGACAGGTATTTTAAAGGTGTTTTAAGAACTATAACCATTAGACCAGCTTGACAGGTATTTTAAAAGTTGTTTTAAGAACTATAACCATTTGACCAGCATGACAGGTATTTTATAGGATTTTTAAGAACTATAACCATTAGACCAGCATGACAGGTATTTTAAAGGTGTTTTAAGAACTATAACAATTAGACCATCATGACAGGTATTTTAAAGGTGTTTTAAGAACTATAACCATTAGACCAGCTTGACAGGTATTTTAAAGGTGTTTTAAGAAGTATAACCATTAGACCAGCATGACAGGTATTTTAAAGGTGTTTTAAGAACTATAACCATTTGACCAGCTTGACAGGTATTTTAAAGGTGTTTTAAGAACTATAACCATTAGACCAGCATGACAGGTATTTTAAAGGTGTTTTAAGAACTATCACCATTAGACCAGCATGACAGGTATTTTAAAGGTGTTTTAAGAACTATAACAATTAGACCAGCTTGACAGGTATTTTAAAGGTTTTTTAAGAACTATAACCATAAGACCAGCATGACAGGTATTTTAAAGGTGTTTTAAGAACTATTTCAAAGGTGTTTTAAGAACTATAACCATTAGACCAGCTTGACAGGTATTTTAAAGGTGTTTTAAGAACTATAACCATTAGACCAGCATGACAGGTATGTTTTAAGAACCATTAGACCAGCATGACAGGTATTTTAAAGGTGTTTTAAGAACTATTACCATTAGACCAGCTTGACAGGTATTTTAAAGGTGTTTTAAGACCTATAACCATTAGACCAGCATGACAGGTATTTAAAAGGTGTTTTAAGAACTATAACCATTAGACCAGCATGACAGGTATTTTAAAGGTGTTTTTAGAACTATAACCATTAGACCAGCTTGACAGGTATTTTAAAGGTGTTATAAGAACTATAACCATAAGACCAGCATGACAGGTATTTTAAAGGTGTTTTAAGAACTATAACCATTAGACCCGCTTGACAGTGATTTTAAAGGTATTTTAAGAACTATAACCATTGGACCAGCTTGACAGGTATTTTAAAGGTGTTTTAAGAACTATAACCAGTAGACCAGCATGACAGGTATTTTAAAGGTGTTTTAAGAACTATAACCATTAGACCAGCATGACAGGTATTTTAAAGGTGTTTAAGAACTATGACCATTAGACCAGCTTGACAGGTATTTTAAAGGTGTTATAAGAACTTTAACAATAAGATCAGCATGACAGGTATTTTAAAGGTGTTTTAAGAACTATAACCATTAGACAAGCTTGACAGGTATTTTAAAGGTTTTTTAAGAACTATAACCATTAGACCAGCTTGACAGGTATTTTAAAGGTGTTTTAAGAACTATAACC
Source organism: Euprymna scolopes (assembly GCF_053919585.1). Lineage (NCBI taxonomy): Eukaryota > Metazoa > Mollusca > Cephalopoda > Sepiida > Sepiolidae > Euprymna > Euprymna scolopes. The sequence goes on from NC_136499.1 coordinate 36,139,632, forward strand.
ATTAGACCAGCTTGACAGGTATTTTAAAGGTATTTTAAGAGCTATAAACATTAGACAAGCATGACAGGTATTTTAAAGGTTTTTTAAGAACTATAACCATTAGACAAGCTTGACAGGCATTTTAAAGGTGTTTTAAGAACTATAACCATTAGACCAGCATGACAGGTATTTTAAAGGTGTTTTAAGAACTATGACCATTAGACCAGCATGACAGGTATTTAAAAGGTGTTTTAAGAACTATTACCATTAGACCAGCTTGACAGGTATTGTAAAGGTGTTTTACCGAACTATAACCATTAGATCAGCTTGACAGGTATTTTAAAGGTGTTTTAAGAACTATAACCATTATCCCAGCTTGACAGGTATTTTAAAGGTGTTTTAAGAGCTATAACCATTAGACCAGCATAGCAGGTATTTTAAAGGTGTTTTAAGAACTAGAAACATTAGACCAGCTTGACGGGCATTTTAAAGGTGTTTTAAGAACTATAACCATTAGACCAGCATGACAGGTATTTTAAAGGTGTTTTAAGAACTATAACCATAAGACCAGCATGACAAGTATTTTAAAGGTGTTTTAAGAGCTATAACATTTAGACCAGCGTGACAGGTATTTTAAAGATGTTTTAAGAACTATAACCATTAGACCAGCCTGAAAGGTATTTTAAAGATGTTTTAAGAACTATAACCATTTGATCAGAATAACAGGTATTTTAAGGATTTTTAAGAACCATAACCATTAGACCAGCATGACAGGTATTTTAAAGGTGTTTTAAGAACTATAACCATTAGACCAGCATGACAGGTATTTTAAAGGTGTTTTAAGAACTATAACCATTAGACCCGCTTGACAGGTATTTTAAAGGTGTTTTAAGAACTATAACCATTTGACCAGCTTGACAGGTATTTTAAAGCTGTTTTAAGAACTATAACCAGTAGACCAGCATGACAGGTATTTTAAAGGTGTTTTAAGAACTATAACCATTAGACCAGCATGACAGGTATTTTAAAGGTGTTTTAAGAACTATAACCATTAGACCAGCTTGACAGGTATTTTAAAGGTGTTATAAGAACTTTAACAATAAGATCAGCATGACAGGTATTTTAAAGGTGTTTTAAGAACTATAACCATTTGACAAGCTTGACAGGTATTTTAAAGATTTTTTAAGAACTATAACCATTAGACCAGCATGACAGGTATTTTAAAGGTGTTTTAAGAACTATAACAATTAGACAAGCTTGACAGGCATTTTAAAGGTGTTTTAAGAACTATAACCATTAGACCAGCATGACAGGTATTTTAAAGGTGTTTTAAGAACTATGACCATTAGACCAGCATGACAGGTATTTCAAAGGTGTTTTAAGAACTAAAACCATTAGACCAGCATGACAGGTATTTTAAAGGTGTTTTAAGAACTATAACAGTGTGACCAGCTTGAAAGGTATTTTAAAGGTTTTTTAAGAACTATAACCAGTAGACCAGCATGACAGGTATTTTATAGGTGTTTTAAGAACTATAACCATTAGACCAGCATGACAAGTATTTTAAAGGTGTTTTAAGAGCTATAACATTTAGACAAGCGTGACAGGTATTTTAAAGGTGTTTTAAGAACTATAACCATTAGACCAGCTTGACAGGTATTTTAAAAGTTGTTTTAAGAACTATAACCATTTGACCAGCATGACAGGTATTTTATAGGATTTTTAAGAACTATAACCATTAGACCAGCATGACAGGTATTTTAAAGGTGTTTTAAGAACTATAACAATTAGACCATCATGACAGGTATTTTAAAGGTGTTTTAAGAACTATAACCATTAGACCAGCTTGACAGGTATTTTAAAGGTGTTTTAAGAACTATAACCATTAGACCAGCATGACAGGTATTTTAAAGGTGTTTTAAGAACTATAACCATTTGACCAGCTTGACAGGTATTTTAAAGGTGTTTTAAGAACTATAACCATTAGACCAGCATGACAGGTATTTTAAAGGTGTTTTAAGAACTATCACCATTAGACCAGCATGACAGGTATTTTAAAGGTGTTTTAAGAACTATAACAATTAGACCAGCTTGACAGGTATTTTAAAGGTTTTTTAAGAACTATAACCATAAGACCAGCATGACAGGTATTTTAAAGGTGTTTTAAGAACTATTTCAAAGGTGTTTTAAGAACTATAACCATTAGACCAGCTTGACAGGTATTTTAAAGGTGTTTTAAGAACTATAACCATTAGACCAGCATGACAGGTATGTTTTAAGAACCATTAGACCAGCATGACAGGTATTTTAAAGGTGTTTTAAGAACTATTACCATTAGACCAGCTTGACAGGTATTTTAAAGGTGTTTTAAGACCTATAACCATTAGACCAGCATGACAGGTATTTAAAAGGTGTTTTAAGGACTATAACCATTAGACCAGCATGACAGGTATTTTAAAGGTGTTTTTAGAACTATAACCATTAGACCAGCTTGACAGGTATTTTAAAGGTGTTATAAGAACTATAACCATAAGACCAGCATGACAGGTATTTTAAAGGTGTTTTAAGAACTATAACCATTAGACCCGCTTGACAGTGATTTTAAAGGTATTTTAAGAACTATAACCATTGGACCAGCTTGACAGGTATTTTAAAGGTGTTTTAAGAACTATAACCAGTAGACCAGCATGACAGGTATTTTAAAGGTGTTTTAAGAACTATAACCATTAGACCAGCATGACAGGTATTTTAAAGGTGTTTAAGAACTATGACCATTAGACCAGCTTGACAGGTATTTTAAAGGTGTTATAAGAACTTTAACAATAAGATCAGCATGACAGGTATTTTAAAGGTGTTTTAAGAACTATAACCATTAGACAAGCTTGACAGGTATTTTAAAGGTTTTTTAAGAACTATAACCATTAGACCAGCTTGACAGGTATTTTAAAGGTGTTTTAAGAACTATAACCATTAGACCAGCTTGACAGGTATTTTAAAGGTATTTTAAGAGCTATAACCATTAGACAAGCATGACAGGTATTTTAAAGGTTTTTTAAGAACTATAACCATTAGACAAGCTTGACAGGCATTTTAAAGGTGTTTTAAGAACTATAACCATTAGACCAGCATGACAGGTATTTTAAAGGTGTTTTAAGAACTATGATTAGTAGACCAGCATGACAGGTATTTAAAAGGTGTTTTAAGAACTATAACCATTAGACCAGCATGACAGGTATTTTAAAGGTGTTTTAAGAACTATAACCCTTAGACCAGCATGACAGGTATTTTAAAGGTGTTTTAAGAAATATAACCATTAGACCAGCATGACAGGTATTTTAAAGGTGTTTTAAGAACTATAACAGTTTGACCAGCTTGACAGGTATTTTAAAGGTGTTTTAAGAACTATAACCATTAGACCAGCATGACAGGTATTTTATAGGTGTTTTAAGAACTACAACCATTAGACCAGCATGACAAGTATTTTAAAGGTGTTTTAAGAGCTATAACATTTAGACAAGCGTGACAGGTATTTTAAAGGTGTTTTAAGAACTATAACCATTAGACCAGCTTGACAGGTATTTTAAAGGTGTTTTAAGAACTATAACCATTAGACCAGCTTGACAGGTATTTTAAAGGTGTTTTAAGAACTATAACCATTAGACCAGCATGACAGGTATTTTAAAGGTGTTTTAAGAACTATTACCATTAGACCAGCTTGACAGGTATTGTAAAGGTGTTTTACGAACTATAACCATTAGATCAGCTTGACAGGTATTTTAAAGGTGTTTTAAGAACTATAACCATTATCCCAGCTTGACAGGTATTTTAAAGGTGTTTTAAGAACTATAACCATTAGACCAGCATGACAGGTATTTTAAAGATGTTTTAAGAACTATAAACATTAGACCAGCTTGACGGGAATTTTAAAGGTGTTTTAAGAACTATAACCATTAGACCAGCATGACAGGTATTTTAAAGGTGTTTTAAGAACTATAACCATAAGACCAGCATGACAAGTATTTTAAAGGTGTTTTAAGAGCTATAACATTTAGACCAGCGTGACAGGTATTTTGAAGCTGTTTTAAGAACTATAACCATTAGACCAGCCTGAAAGGTATTTTAAAGATGTTTTAAGAACTATAACCATTTGATCAGCATGACAGGTATTTTAAGGATTTTTAAGAACCATAACCATTAGACCAGCATGACAGGTATTTTAAAGGTGTTTTAAGAACTATAACCATTAGACCCGCTTGACAGTGATTTTAAAGGTGTTTTAAGAACTATAACCATTTGACCAGCTTGACAGGTATTTTAAAGGTGTTTTAAGAACTATAACCAGTAGACCAGCATGACAGGTATTTTAAAGGTGTTTTAAGAACTATAACCATTAGACCAGCATGACAGGTATTTTAAAGGTTTTTTAAGAACTATAACCAGTAGACCAGCATGACAGGTATTTTATAGGTGTTTTAAGAACTATAACCATTAGACCAGCATGACAAGTATTTTAAAGGTGTTTTAAGAGCTATAACATTTAGACAAGCGTGACAGGTATTTTAAAGGTGTTTTAAGAACTATAACCATTAGACCAGCTTGACAGGTATTTTAAAGATGTTTTAAGAACTATAACCATTTGACCAGCATGACAGGTATTTTATAGGTATTTTTAAGAACTATAACCATTAGACCAGCATGACAGGTATTTTAAAGGTGTTTTAAGAACTATAACCATTTGACCAGCTTGACAGGTATTTTAAAGGTGTTTTAAGAACTATAACCATTAGACCAGCATGACAGGTATTTTAAAGGTGTTTTAAGAACTATAACCATTAGACCAGCATGACAGGTATTTTAAAGGTGTTTTAAGAACTATAACAATTAAACCAGCTTGACAGGTATTTTAATGGTTTTTTTAAGGACTTTAACCATAAGACCAGCATGACAGGTATTTTAAAGGTGTTTTAAGAACTATTTTAAAGGTGTTTTAAGAACTATAACCATTAGACCAGCTTGACAGGTATTTTAAAGGTGTTTTAAGAGCTATAACCATTAGACCAGCATGACAGGTATTTTAAAGGTGTTGTAAGAACTATAACCATTAGACCAGCTTGACAGGCATTTTAAAGGTGTTTTAAGAACTATAACCATTAGACCAGCATGACAGGTATTTTAAAGGTGTTTTAGAACTATAACCATTAGACCAGCTTGACAGGAATTATAAAGGTGTTTTAAGAACTATAACCAGTAGACCAGCATGACAGGTATGTTTTAAGAACAATTAGACCAGCATGACAGGTATTTTAAAGGTGTTTTAAGAACTATTACCATTAGACCAGCTTGACAGGTATTTTAAAGGTGTTTTAAGACCTATAACCATTAGACCAGCATGACAGGTATTTTAAAGGTGTTTTAAGAACTATAACATTTAGACCAGCATGACAGGTATTTTAAAGGTGTTTTTAGAACTATAACCATTAGACCAGCTTGACAGGTATTTTAAAGGTGTTATAAGAACTATAACCATAAGACCAGCATGACAGGTATTTTAAAGGTGTTTTAAGAACTATAACCATTAGACCCGCTTGACAGTGATTTTAAAGGTGTTTTAAGAACTATAACCATTGGACCAGCTTGACAGGTATTTTAAAGGTGTTTTAAGAACTATAACCAGTAGACCAGCATGACAGGTATTTTAAAGGTGTTTTAAGAACTATAACCCTTAGACCAGCATGACATGTATTTTAAAGGTGTTTTAAGAACTATAACCATTAGACTAGCTTGACAGGTATTTTAAAGGTGTTTTAAGAACTATAACAATAAGATCAGCATGACAGGTATTTTAAAGGTGTTTTAAGAACTATAACCATTAGACCAGCATGACAGGTATTTTAAAGATGTTTTAAGAACTATAAACATTAGACCAGCTTGACGGGAATTTTAAAGGTGTTTTAAGAACTATAACCATTAGACCAGCATGACAGGTATTTTAAAGGTGTTTTAAGAACTATAACCATAAGACCAGCATGACAAGTATTTTAAAGGTGTTTTAAGAGCTATAACATTTAGACCAGCGTGACAGGTATTTTAAAGCTGTTTTAAGAACTATAACCATTAGACCAGCCTGAAAGGTATTTTAAAGATGTTTTAAGAACTATAACCATTTGATCAGCATGACAGGTATTTTAAGGATTTTTAAGAACCATAACCATTAGACCAGCATGACAGGTATTTTAAAGGTGTTTTAAGAACTATAACCATTAGACCCGCTTGACAGTGATTTTAAAGGTGTTTTAAGAACTATAACCATTTGACCAGCTTGACAGGTATTTTAAAGGTGTTTTAAGAACTATAACCAGTAGACCAGCATGACAGGTATTTTAAAGGTGTTTTAAGAACTATAACCATTAGACCAGCATGACAGGTATTTTAAAGGTTTTTTAAGAACTATAACCAGTAGACCAGCATGACAGGTATTTTATAGGTGTTTTAAGAACTATAACCATTAGACCAGCATGACAAGTATTTTAAAGGTGTTTTAAGAGCTATAACATTTAGACAAGCGTGACAGGTATTTTAAAGGTGTTTTAAGAACTATAACCATTAGACCAGCTTGACAGGTATTTTAAAGATGTTTTAAGAACTATAACCATTTGACCAGCATGACAGGTATTTTATAGGATTTTTAAGAACTATAACCATTAGACCAGCATGACAGGTATTTTAAAGGTGTTTTAAGAACTATAACCATTTGACCAGCTTGACAGGTATTTTAAAGGTGTTTTAAGAACTATAACCATTAGACCAGCATGACAGGTATTTTAAAGGTGTTTTAAGAACTATAACCATTAGACCAGCATGACAGGTATTTTAAAGGTGTTTTAAGAACTATAACAATTAAACCAGCTTGACAGGTATTTTAATGGTTTTTTTAAGGACTTTAACCATAAGACCAGCATGACAGCTATTTTAAAGGTGTTTTAAGAACTATTTTAAAGGTGTTTTAAGAACTATAACCATTAGACCAGCTTGACAGGTATTTTAAAGGTGTTTTAAGAGCTATAACCATTAGACCAGCATGACAGGTATTTTAAAGGTGTTGTAAGAACTATAACCATTAGACCAGCTTGACAGGCATTTTAAAGGTGTTTTAAGAACTATAACCATTAGACCAGCATGACAGGTATTTTAAAGGTGTTTTAGAACTATAACCATTAGACCAGCTTGACAGGAATTATAAAGGTGTTTTAAGAACTATAACCAGTAGACCAGCATGACAGGTATGTTTTAAGAACAATTAGACCAGCATGACAGGTATTTTAAAGGTGTTTTAAGAACTATTACCATTAGACCAGCTTGACAGGTATTTTAAAGGTGTTTTAAGACCTATAACCATTAGACCAGCATGACAGGTATTTTAAAGGTGTTTTAAGAACTATAACATTTAGACCAGCATGACAGGTATTTTAAAGGTGTTTTTAGAACTATAACCATTAGACCAGCTTGACAGGTATTTTAAAGGTGTTATAAGAACTATAACCATAAGACCAGCATGACAGGTATTTTAAAGGTGTTTTAAGAACTATAACCATTAGACCCGCTTGACAGTGATTTTAAAGGTGTTTTAAGAACTATAACCATTGGACCAGCTTGACAGGTATTTTAAAGGTGTTTTAAGAACTATAACCAGTAGACCAGCATGACAGGTATTTTAAAGGTGTTTTAAGAACTATAACCCTTAGACCAGCATGACAGGTATTTTAAAGGTGTTTTAAGAACTATAACCATTAGACCAGCTTGACAGGTATTTTAAAGGTGTTTTAAGAACTATAACAATAAGATCAGCATGACAGGTATTTTAAAGGTGTTTTAAGAACTATAACCATTAGACCAGCATGTACAGGTATTTTAAAGGTGTTTTAAGAACTATAACCATTAGACCAGCTTGACAGGTATTTTAAAGGTTTTTTAAGAACTATAACCATTAGACCAGCATGACAGGTATTTTAAAGGTGTTTTAAGAACTATAATTATTAGACAAGCTTGACAGGCATTTTAAAGGTGTTTTAAGAACTATGACCATTAGACCAGCATGACAGGTATTTAAAAGGTGTTTTAAGAACTATAACCATTAGACCAGCATGACAGGTATTTTAAAGGTGTTTTAAGAACTATAACCATTAGACCAGCATGACAGGTATTTTAAAGGTGTTTTAAGAAATATAACCATTAGACCAGCATGACAGGTATTTTAAAGGTGTTTTAAGAACTATAACAGTTTGACCAGCTTGACAGGTATTTTAAAGGTGTTTTAAGAACTATAATTATTAGACAAGCTTGACAGGCATTTTAAAGGTGTTTTAAGAACTATGACCATTAGACCAGCATGACAGGTATTTAAAAGGTGTTTTAAGAACTATAACCATTAGACCAGCATGACAGGTATTTTAAAGGTGTTTTAAGAACTATAACCATTAGACCAGCATGACAGGTATTTTAAAGGTGTTTTAAAAAATATAACCATTAGACCAGCATGACAGGTATTTTAAAGGTGTTTTAAGAACTATAACAGTTTGACCAGCTTGACAGGTATTTTAAAGGTGTTTTAAGAACTATAAAAATTAGACCAGCATGACAGGTATTTTATAGGTGTTTTAAGAACTACAACCATTAGACCAGCATGACAAGTATTTTAAAGGTGTTTTAAGAGCTATAACTTTTAGACAAGCGTGACAGGTATTTTAAAGGTGTTTTAAGAACTATAACCATTAGACCAGCTTGACAGGTATTTTAAAGATGTTTTAAGAACTATAACAATTTGACCAACATGACAGGTATTTTATAGGATTTTTAAGAACTATAACCATTAGACCAGCATGACAGGTATTTTAAAGGTGTTTTAAGAACTATAACCATTAGACCATCATGACAGGTATTTTAAAGGTGTTTTAAGAACTATAACCATTAGACCAGCTTGACAGGTATTTTAAAGGTGTTTTAAGAACTATAACCATTAGACCAGCATGACAGGTATTTTAAAGGTGTTTTAAGAACTATAACCATTTGACCAGCTTGACACGTATTTTAAAGGTGTTTTAAGAACTATAACCATTAGACCAGCATGACAGGTATTTTAAAGGTGTTTTAAGAACTATAACCATTAGACCAGCATGACAGGTATTTTAAAGGTGTTTTAAGAACTATAACAATTAGACAAGCTTGAGAGGTATTTTAAAGGTTTTTTAAGAACTATAACCATAAGACCAGCATGACAGGTATTTTAAAGGTGTTTTAAGAACTATTTTAAAGGTGTTTTAAGAACTATAACCATTAGACCAGCTTGACAGGTATTTTAAAGGTGTTTTAAGAGCTATAACCATTAGACCAGCATGACAGGTATTTTAAAGGTGTTTTAAGAACTATAACCATTAGACCAGCTTGACAGGCATTTTAAAGGTGTTTTAAGAACTATAACCATTAGACCAGCATGACAGGTATTTTAAAGGTGTTTTAGAACTATAACCATTAGACCAGCTTGACAGGTATTTTAAAGGTGTTTAAAGAACTATAACCATTAGACCAGCATGAAAGGTATGTTTTAAGAACCATTAGACCAGCATGACAGGTATTGTAAAGGTGTTTTAAGAACTATTACCATTAGACCAGCTTGACAGGTATTTTAAAGGTGTTTTAAGACCTATAACCATTAGAACAACATGACAGGTATTTTAAAGGTGTTTTAAGAACTATAACCACAAGACCAGCATGACAGGTATTTTAAAGGTGTTTTTAGAACTATAACCATTAGACCAGCTTGACAGGTATTTTAAAGGTGTTATAAGAACTATAACCATAAGCCCAGCAGGACAGCTATTTTAAAGGTGTTTTAAGAACTATAACCATTAGACCAGCTTGACAAGTATTTTAAAGGTGTTTTAAGAGCTATAACCATTAGACCAGCATGACAGGTATTTTAAAGGTGTTTTAAGAACTATAACCATTAGACCAGCTTGACAGGTATTTTAAAGGTGTTTTAGGAACTATAACCATTAGACGAGCTTGACAGGTATTTTAAAGGTTTTTTAAGCACTATAACAAGAAGACCAGCATGACAAGTATTTTAAAGGTGTTGCAAGAACTATAACCATTAGACCAGCTTTACAGGTATTTTAAAGGAGTTTAAAGAGCTATAACAATTAGACCAGCATGAGAGGTATTTAAAAGGTGTTTTAAGAACTATAACCATTAGACCAGCATGGCAGGTATTTTAAAAGTGTTTTAAGAACTATAACCATTAGACCAGCATGACAGGTATTTTAAAGGTGTTTTTCAGTACTATAAACATTAGACCAGCATGACAGGTATTTTAAAGGTGTTTTAAGAACTATAACCATTAGACCAGCATGACAGGTATTTTAAAGGTGTTTTAAGAACTATAACCATTAGACCAGCATGACAAATATTTTAAAGGTGTTTTAAGAACTATAACCATTAAACCAGCTTGACAGGTATGTTAAAGGTGTTCTAAGAGCTATAACCATTAGACCAGCATGACAGGAATTTTAAAGGGCTTTTAAGAGTTATAACCATTAGACCAGCTTGACAGGTATTTTAAAGGTGTTTAAAGAACTATAACCATTAGACCAGCATGACAGGTATTTTAAAGGTATTTTAAGAACTATAACCATTAGACCAGCATGACAGGTATTTTAAAGGTGTTTTAAGAACTATAACCATTAGACCAGCATGACAGGTATTTTAATGGTGTTCTAAGAACTATAACCATTTGACTAGCTTGACAGGTATTTTAAAGGTGTTTTAAGAACTATAACCATTAGACCAGCATGACAGGTATTTTAAAGGTGTTTTAAGAACTATAACCCTTAGACAAGCATGACAGGTATTTTAAAGGTGTTTTAAGAACTATAACCATTAGACCAGCTTGACAGGTATTTTAAAGGTGTTTTAAGAACTATAACAATAAGATCAGCATGACAGGTATTTTAAAGGTGTTTTAAGAACTATAACCATTAGACCAGCATGTACAGGTATTTTAAAGGTGTTTTAAGAACTATAACCATTAGACCAGTCTGACAGGTATTTTAAAGGTTTTTTAAGAACTATAACCATTAGACCAGCTTGACAGGTATTTTAAAGGTGTTTTAAGAACTATAATTATTAGACAAGCTTGACAGGCATTTTAAAGGTGTTTTAAGAACTATGACCATTAGACCAGCATGACAGGTATTTAAAAGGTGTTTTAAGAACTATAACCATTAGACCAGCATGACAGGTATTTTAAAGGTGTTTTAAGAACTATAACCATTAGACCAGCATGACAGGTATTTTAAAGGTGTTTTAAGAAATATAACCATTAGACCAGCATGACAGGTATTTTAAAGGTGTTTTAAGAACTATAACAGTTTGACTAGCTTGACAGGTATTTTAAAGGTGTTTTAAGAACTATAACCATTAGACCAGCATGACAGGTATTTTATAGGTGTTTTAAGAACTACAACCATTAGACCAGCATGACAAGTATTTTAAAGGTGTTTTAAGAGCTATAACATTTAGACAAGCGTGACAGGTATTTTAAAGGTGTTTTAAGAACTATAACCATTAGACCAGCTTGACAGGTATTTTAAAGATGTTTTAAGAACTATAACAATTTGACCAACATGACAGGTATTTTATAGGATTTTTAAGAACTATAACCATTAGACCAGCATGACAGGTATTTTAAAGGTGTTTTAAGAACTATAACCATTAGACCATCATGACAGGTATTTTAAAGGTGTTTTAAGAACTATAACCATTAGACCAGCTTGACAGGTATTTTAAAGGTGTTTTAAGAACTATAACCATTAGACCAGCATGACAGGTATTTTAAAGGTGTTTTAAGAACTATAACCATTTGACCAGCTTGACAGGTATTTTAAAGGTGTTTTAAGAACTATAACCATTAGACCAGCATGACAGGTATTTTAAAGGTGTTTTAAGAACTATAACCATTAGACCAGCATGACAGGTATTTTAAAGGTGTTTTAAGAACTATAACAATTAGACAAGCTTGAGAGGTATTTTAAAGGTTTTTTAAGAACTATAACCATAAGACCAGCATGACAGGTATTTTAAAGGTGTTTTAAGAACTATTTTAAAGGTGTTTAAAGAACTATAACCATTAGACCAGCTTGACAGGTATTTTAAAGGTGTTTTAAGAGCTATAACCATTAGACCAGCATGACAGGTATTTTAAAGGTGTTTTAAGAACTATAACCATTAGACCAGCTTGACAGGCATTTTAAAGGTGTTGTAAGAACTATAACCATTAGACCAGCATGACAGGTATTTTAAAGGTGTTTTAGAACTATAACCATTAGACCAGCTTGACAGGTATTTTAAAGGTGTTTAAAGAACTATAACCATTAGACCAGCATGAAAGGTATGTTTTAAGAACCAGTAGACCAGCATGACAGGTATTGTAAAGGTGTTTTAAGAACTATGACCATTAGACCAGCTTGACAGGTATTTTAAAGGTGTTTTAAGACATATAACCATTAGACCAACATGACAGGTATTTTAAAGGTGTTTTAAGAACTATAACCACAAGACCAGCATGACAGGTATTTTAAAGGTGTTTTTAGAACTATAACCATTAGACCAGCTTGACAGGTATTTTAAAGGTGTTATAAGAACTATAACCATAAGCCCAGCAGGACAGCTATTTTAAAGGTGTTTTAAGAACTATAACCATTAGACCAGCTTGACAAGTATTTTAAATGTGTTTTAAGAGCTATAACCATTAGACCAGCATGACAGGTATTTTAAAGGTGTTTTAAGAACTATAACCATTAGACCAGCTTGACAGGTATTTTAAAGGTGTTTTAGGAACTATAACCATTAGACGAGCTTGACAGGTATTTTAAAGGTGTTTTAAGCACTATAACAAGAAGACCAGCATGACAAGTATTTTAAAGGTGTTGCAAGAACTATAACCATTAGACCAGCTTGACAGGTATTTTAAAGGAGTTTAAAGAGCTATAACAATTAGACCAGCATGAGAGGTATTTAAAAGGTGTTTTAAGAACTATAACCATTAGACCAGCATGGCAGGTATTTTAAAAGTGTTTTAAGAACTATAACCATTAGACCAGCATGACAAGTATTTTAAAGGTGTTTCAGAACTATAAACATTAGACCAGCATGACAGGTATTTTAAAGGTGTTTTAAGAACTATAACCATTAGACCAACATGACAGGTATTTTAAAGGTGTTTTAAGAACTATAACCATTAGACCAGCATGACAAATATTTTAAAGGTGTTTTAAGAACTATAACCATTAAACCAGCTTGACAGGTATGTTAAAGGTGTTCTAAGAGCTATAACCATTAGACCAGCATGACAGGAATTTTAAAGGGCTTTTAAGAGTTATAACCATTAGACCAGCTTGACAGGTATTTTAAAGGTGTTTAAAGAACTATAACCATTAGACCAGCATGACAGGTATTTTAAAGGTATTTTAAGAACTATAACCATTAGACCAGCATGACAGGTATTTTAAAGGTGTTTTAAGAACTATAACCATTAGACCAGCATGACAGGTATTTTAAAGGTGTTCTAAGAACTATAACCATTTGACTAGCTTGACAGGTATTTTAAAGGTGTTTTAAGAACTATAACAATTAGACCAGCATGACAGGTATTTTAAAGGTGTTTTAAGAACTATAACCCTTAGACCAGCATGACAGGTATTTTAAAGGTGTTTTAAGAACTATAACCATTAGACCAGCTTGACAGGTATTTTAAAGGTGTTTTAAGAACTATAACAATAAGATCAGCATGACAAATATTTTAAAGGTTTTTTAAGAACTATAACCATTAGACCAGCATGTACAGGTATTTTAAAGGTGTTTTAAGAACTATAACCATTAGACCAGCTTGACAGGTATTTTAAAGGTTTTTTGAGAACTATAACCATTAGACCAGCTTGACAGGTATTTTAAAGGTGTTTTAAGAAATATAACCATTAGACCAGCTTGACAGGTATTTTAAAGGTATTTTAAGAGCTATAACCATTAGACCAGCACGACAGGTATTTTAAAGGTGTTTTAAGAACTATAACCATTAGACCAGCTTGACAGGCATTTTAAAGGTGTTTTAAGAACTATAACCATTAGACCAGCATGACAGGTATTTTAAAGGTGTTTTAAGAACTATGACCATTAGACCAGCATGACAGGTATTTAAAAGGTGTTTTAAGAACTATAACCATTAGACCAGCATTACAGGTATTTTAAAGGTGTTTTAAGAACTATAACCATTAGACCAGCTTGACAGGCATTTTAAAGGTGTTTTAAGAACTATAACCATTAGACCAGCATGACAGGTATTTTAAAGGTGTTTTAAGAACTATAACAGTTTGACCAGCTTGACAGGTATTTTAAAGGTGTTTTAAGAACTATAACCATTAGACCAGCATGACAGGTATTTTATAGGTGTTTTAAGAACTATAACAATTAGACCAGCTTGACAGGTATTTTAAAGGTGTTATAAGAACTTTAACAATAAGGTCAGCATGACAGGTATTTTAAAGGTGTTTTAAGAACTATAACCATTAGACAAGCTTGACAGGTATTTTAAAGGTTTTTTTAAGAACTATAACCATTAGACCAGCTTGACAGGTATTTTAAAGGTGTTTTAAGAACTATAACCATTAGACCAGCTTGACAGGTATTTTAAAGGTATTTTAAGAGCTATAACAATTAGACCAGCATGACAGGTATTTTAAAGGTTTTTTAAGAACCGTAACCATTAGACAAGCTTGACAGGCATTTTAAAGGTGTTTTAAGAACTATAACCATTAGACCAGCATGACAGGTATTTTAAAGGTGTTTTAAGAACTATAACCATTAGACCAGCATGACAGGTATTTAAAATGTGTTTTAAGAACTATAACCATTAGACCAGCATGACAGGTATTTAAAAGGTGTTTTAAGAACTATAACCATTAGACCAGCATGACAGGTATTTTAAAGGTGTTTTAAGAACTATAACAATTAGACAAGCTTGAGAGGTATTTTAAAGGTTTTTTAAGAACTATAACCATAAGACCAGCATGACAGGTATTTTAAAGGTGTTTTAAGAACTATTTTAAAGGTGTTTAAAGAACTATAACCATTAGACCAGCTTGACAGGTATTTTAAAGGTGTTTTAAGAGCTATAACCATTAGACCAGCATGACAGGTATTTTAAAGGTGTTTTAAGAACTATAACCATTAGACCAGCTTGACAGGCATTTTAAAGGTGTTTTAAGAACTATAACCATTAGACCAGCATGACAGGTATTTTAAAGGTGTTTTAGAACTATAACCATTAGACCAGCTTGACAGGTATTTTAAAGGTGTTTAAAGAACTATAACCATTAGACCAGCATGAAAGGTATGTTTTAAGAACCAGTAGACCAGCATGACAGGTATTGTAAAGGTGTTTTAAGAACTATGACCATTAGACCAGCTTGACAGGTATTTTAAAGGTGTTTTAAGACATATAACCATTAGACGAGCTTGACAGGTATTTTAAAGGTGTTTTAAGCACTATAACAAGAAGACCAGCATGACAAGTATTTTAAAGGTGTTGCAAGAACTATAACCATTAGACCAGCTTGACAGGTATTTTAAAGGAGTTTAAAGAGCTATAACAATTAGACCAGCATGAGAGGTATTTAAAAGGTGTTTTAAGAACTATAACCATTAGACCAGCATGGCAGGTATTTTAAAAGTGTTTTAAGAACTATAACCATTAGACCAGCATGACAGGTATTTTAAAAGTGTTTTTCAGAACTATAAACATTAGACCAGCATGACAGGTATTTTAAAGGTGTATTAAGAACTATAACCATTAGACCAGCATGACAGGTATTTTAAAGGTGTTTTAAGAACTATAACCATTAGACCAGCATGAAAAATATTTTAAAGGTGTTTTAAGAACTATAACCATTAAACCAGCTTGACAGGTATGTTAAAGGTGTTCTAAGAGCTATAACCATTAGACCAGCATGACAGGAATTTTAAAGGGCTTTTAAGAGTTATAACCATTAGACCAGCTTGACAGGTATTTTAAAGGTGTTTAAAGAACTATAACCATTAGACCAGCATGACAGGTATTTTAAAGGTATTTTAAGAACTATAACCATTAGACCAGCATGACAGGTATTTTAAAGGTGTTTTAAGAACTATAACCATTAGACCAGCATGACAGGTATTTTAAAGGTGTTCTAAGAACTATAACCATTTGACTAGCTTGACAGGTATTTTAAAGGTGTTTTAAGAACTATAACAATTAGACCAGCATGACAGGTATTTTAAAGGTGTTTTAAGAACTATAACCCTTAGACCAGCATGACAGGTATTTTAAAGGTGTTTAGAACTATAACCATTAGACCAGCTTGACAGGTATTTTAAAGGTGTTTTAAGAACTATAACAATAAGATCAGCATGACAGGTATTTTAAAGGTTTTTTAAGAACTATAACCATTAGACCAGCATGTACAGGTATTTTAAAGGTGTTTTAAGAACTATAACCATTAGACCAGCTTGACAGGTATTTTAAAGGTTTTTTAAGAACTGTAACCATTAGACCAGCTTGACAGGTATTTTAAAGGTGTTTTAAGAACTATAACCATTAGACCAGCTTGACAGGTATTTTAAAGGTATTTTAAGAGCTATAACCATTAGACCAGCACGACAGGTATTTTAAAGGTGTTTTAAGAACTATAACCATTAGACCAGCTTGACAGGCATTTTAAAGGTGTTTTAAGAACTATAACCATTAGACCAGCATGACAGGTATTTTAAAGGTGTTTTAAGAACTATGACCATTAGACCAGCATGACAGGTATTTAAAAGGTGTTTTAAGAACTATAACCATTAGACCAGCATTACAGGTATTTTAAAGGTGTTTTAAGAACTATAACCATTAGACCAGCTTGACAGGCATTTTAAAGGTGTTTTAAGAACTATAACCATTAGACCAGCATGACAGGTATTTTAAAGGTGTTTTAAGAACTATAACAGTTTGACCAGCTTGACAGGTATTTTAAAGGTGTTTTAAGAACTATAACCATTAGACCAGCATGACAGGTATTTTATAGGTGTTTTAAGAACTATAACAATTAGACCAGCTTGACAGGTATTTTAAAGGTGTTATAAGAACTTTAACAATAAGATCAGCATGACAGGTATTTTAAAGGTGTTTTAAGAACTATAACCATTAGACAAGCTTGACAGGTATTTTAAAGGTTTTTTAAGAACTATAACCATTAGACCAGCTTGACAGGTATTTTAAAGGTGTTTTAAGAACTATAACCATTAGACCAGCTTGACAGGTATTTTAAAGGTATTTTAAGAGCTATAACAATTAGACCAGCATGACAGGTATTTTAAAGGTTTTTTAAGAACCATAACCATTAGACAAGCTTGACAGGCATTTTAAAGGTGTTTTAAGAACTATAACCATTAGACCAGCATGACAGGTATTTTAAAGGTGTTTTAAGAACTATGACCATTAGACCAGCATGACAGGTATTTAAAAGGTGTTTTAAGAACTATAACCATTAGACCAGCATGACAGGTATTTTAAAGGTGTTTTAAGAACTATAACCATTAGACCAGCTTGACAGGCATTTTAAAGGTGTTTTAAGAACTATAACCATTAGACCAGCATGACAGGTATTTTAAAGGTGTTTTAAGAAATATAACCATTAGACCAGCATGACAGGTATTTTAAAGGTGTTTTAAGAACTATAACAGTTGGACCAGCTTTACAGGTATTTTAAAGGTGTTTTAAAGAACTATAACCATTAGACCAGCATGACAGGTATTTTATAGGTGTTTTAAGAACTATAACCATTAGACCAGCATGACAAGTATTTTAAAGGTGTTTTAAGAGCTATAACATTTAGACAAGCGTGACAGGTATTTTAAAGGTGTTTTAAGAACTATAACCATTAGACCAGCTTGACAGGTATTTTAAAGATGTTTTAAGAACTATAACAATTGACCAGCATGACAGGTATTTTATAGGATTTTTAAGAACTATAACCATTAGACAAGCATGACAGGTATTTTAAAGGTGTTTTAAGAACTATAACCATTAGACCATCATGACAGGTATTTTAAAGGTGTTTTA
This sequence comes from Euprymna scolopes, assembly GCF_053919585.1. Lineage (NCBI taxonomy): Eukaryota > Metazoa > Mollusca > Cephalopoda > Sepiida > Sepiolidae > Euprymna > Euprymna scolopes. Next base: position 36,157,798 of record NC_136499.1, read on the forward strand.
AGAACTATAACCATTAGACCAGCTTGACAGGTATTTTAAAGGTGTTTTAAGAACTATAACCATTAGACCAGCATGACAGGTATTTTAAAGGTGTTTTAAGCACTATAACTATTTGACCAGCTTGACAGGTATTTTAAAGGTGTTTTAAGAACTATAACCATTAGAACAGCATGGCAGGTATTTTAAAGGTGTTTTAAGAACTATAACCATTAGACCAGCATGACAGGTATTTTAAAGGTGTTTTAAGAACTATAACAATTAGACCAGCTTGACAGGTATTTTAAAGGTTTTTTAAGAACTATAACCATAAGACCAGCATGACAGGTATTTTAAAGGTGTTTTAAGAACTATTTTAAAGGTGTTTCAATAACTATAACCATTAGACCAGCTTGACAGGTATTTTAAAGCTGTTTTAAGAGCTATAACCATTAGACCAGCATGACAGGTATTTTAAAGGTGTTTTAAGAACTATAACCATTAGACCAGCTTGACAGGCATTTTAAAGGTGTTTTAAGAACTATAACCATTAGACCAGCATGACAGGTATTTTAAAGGTGTTTTAGAACTATAACCATTAGACCAGCTTGACAGGTATTTTAAAGGTGTTTAAAGAACTATAACCATTAGACCAGCATGACAGGTATGTTTTAAGAACCATTAGACCAGCATGACAGGTATTTTAAAGGTGTTTTAAGAACTATTACCATTAGACCAGCTTGACAGGTATTTTAAAGGTATTTTAAGACCTATAACCATTAGACCAGCATGACAGGTATTTTAAAGGTGTTTTAAGAACTATAACAATTAGACCAGCATGACAGGTATTTTAAAGGTGTTTTTAGAACTATAACCATTAGACCAGCTTGACAGGTATTTTAAAGGTGTTATAAGAACTATAACCATAAGCCCAGCAGGACAGGTATTTTAAAGGTGTTTTAAGAACTATAACCATTAGACCAGCTTGACAGGTATTTTAAAGGTGTTTTAAGAGCTATAACCATTAGACCAGCATGACAGGTATTTTAAAGGTGTTTTAAGAACTATAACTATTAGACCAGCTTGACAAATATTTTAAAGGTGTTTTAGGAACTATAACCATTAGACGAGCTTGACAGGTATTTTAAAGGTGTTTTAAGAACTATAACAAGAAGACCAGCATGACAAGTATTTTAAAGGTGTTGCAAGAACTATAACCATTAGACCAGCTTGACAGGTATTTAAAAGGAGTTTTAAGAGCTATAACCATTAGACCAGCATGAGAGGTATTTAAAAGGTGTTTTAAGAACTATAACCATTAGACCAGCATGACAGGTATTTTAAAGGTGTTTTAAGAACTATAACCATTAGACCAGCATGACAGGTATTTTAAAGGTGTTTTAAGAACTATAACCATTAGACCAGCATGACAAATATTTTAAAGGTGTTTTAAGAACTATAACCATTAAACCAGCTTGACAGGTATGTAAATGGTGTTCTAAGAGCTATAACCATTAGACCAGCATGACAGGAATTTTAAAGGGCGTTTAAGAGTTATAACCATTAGACCAGCTTGACAGGTATTTTAAAGGTGTTTAAAGAACTATAACCATTAGACCAGCTTGACAGGTATGTTAAATGTGTTTTAAGAACTATAACCATTAGACCAGCATGACAGGTATTTTAAAGGTGTTTTAAGGACTATAACCATTAGACCAGCATGACAGGTATTTTAAAGGTGTTCTAAGAACTATAACCATTTGACCAGCTTGACAGGTATTTTAAAGGTGTTTTAAGAACTATAACCATTAGACCAGCATGACAGGCTTTTTAAAGGTGTTTTAAGAACTATAACCCTTAGACCAGCATGACAGGTATTTTAAAGGTGTTTTAAGAACTATAACAATTAGACCAGCTTGACAGGTATTTTAAAGGTGTTATAAGAACTATAACAATAAGATCAGCATGACAGGTATTTTAAAGGTGTTTTAAGAACTATAACCATTAGACCAGCATGTACAGGTATTTTAAAGGTGTTTTAAGAACTATAACAATTAGACCAGCTTGACAGGTATTTTAAAGGTTTTTTAAGAATTATAACCATTAGACCAGCTTGACAGGTATTTTAAAGGTGTTTTAAGAACTATAACCATTAGACCAGCTTGACAGATATTTTAAAGGTATTTTAAGAGCTATAACCGTTAGACCAGCATGACAGGTATTTTAAAGGTGTTTTAAGAACTATAACCATTAGACCAGCTTGACAGGCATTTTAAAGGTGTTTTAAGAACTATAACCATTAGACCAGCATGACAGGTATTTTAAAGGTGTTTTAAGAACTATGACCATTAGACCAGCATGACAGGTATTTAAAAGGTGTTTTAAGAACTATAACCATTAGACCAGCATTACAGGTATTTTAAAGGTGTTTTAAGAACTATAACCATTAGACCAGCTTGACAGGCATTTTAAAGGTGTTTTAAGAACTATAACCATTAGACCAGCATGACAGGTATTTTAAAGGTGTTTTAAGAACTATAACAGTTTGACCAGCATGACAGGTATTTTAAAGGTGTTTTAAGAACTATAACCATTAGACCAGCATGACAGGTATTTTATAGGTGTTTAAAGAACTATAACCATTAGACCAGCATGACAAGTATTTTAAAGGTGTTTTAAGAGCTAAAACATTTAGACAAGCGTGACAGGTATTTTAAAGGTGTTTTAAGAACTATAACCATTAGACCAGCTTGACAGGTATTTTAAAGATGTTTTAAGAACTATAACCATTCGACCAGCATGACAGGTATTTTATAGGATTTTTAAGAACTATAACCATTAGACAAGCATGACAGGTATTTTAAAGGTGTTTTAAGAACTATAACCATTAGACCAGCTTGACAGGTATTTTAAAGGTGTTTTAAGAACTATAACCATTAGACCAGCATGACAGGTATTTTAAAGGTGTTTTAAGAACTATAACCATTAGACCAGCATGACAGGTATTTTAAAGGTGTTTTAAGAACTATAACCATTAGACCATCTTGACAGGTATTTTAAAGGTGTTTTAAGAACTATAACCATAAGACCAGCATGACAGGTATTTTAAAGGTGTTTTAAGAACTATTTTAAAGGTGTTTTAAGAACTATAACCATTAGACCAGCATGACAGGTATTTTAAAGGTGTTTTAAGAGCTATAACCATTAGACCAGCATGACAGGTATTTTAAAGGTGTTTTAAGAACTATAACCATTAGACCAGCTTGACAGGCATTTTAAAGGTGTTTTAAGAACTATAACCATTAGACCAGCATGACAGGTATTTTAAAGGTGTTTTAGAACTATAACCATTAGACCAGCTTGACAGGTATTTTAAAGGTGTTTTAAGAACTATAACAATTAGACCAGCATGACAGGTATGTTTTAAGAACCATTAGACCAGCATGACAGGTATTTTAAAGGTGTTTTAAGAACTATAACCATTAGACCAGCTTGACCGGTATTTTAAAGGTGTTTTAAGACCTATAACCATTAGACCAGCATGACAGGTATTTTAAAGGTGTTTTGAGAACTATAACCATTAGACCAGCATGACAGGTATTTTAGAGGTGTTTTTAGAACTATAACCATTAGACCAGCTGGACAGGTATTTTAAAGGTGTTATAAGAACTATAACCATAAGACCAGCAGGACAGGTATTTTAAAGGTGTTTTAAGAACTATAACCATTAGACCAGCTTGACAGGTATTTTAAAGGTTTTTTAAGAGCTATAACCATTAGACCAGCATGACAGGTATTTTAAAGGTGTTTTAAGAACTATAACCATTAGACCAGCTTGACAGGTATTTTAAAGGTGTTTTAGGAACTATAACCATTGGCCGAGCTTGACAGGTATTTTAAAGGTGTTTTAAGAACTATAACAAGAAGACCAGCATGACAAGTATTTTAAAGGTGTTGCAAGAACTATAACCATTAGACCAGCTTGACAGGTATTTTAAAGGAGTTTTAAGAGCTATAACATTTAGACCAGCATGAGAGGTATTTAAAAGGTGTTTTAAGAACTATAACCATTAGACCAGCATGACAGGTATTTTAAAAGTGTTTTAAGAACTGTAACCATTAGACCAGCATGACAGGTATTTTAAAGGTGTTTTTTAGAACTATAACCATTATACCAGTATGACAGGTATTTTAAAGGTGTTTTAAGAACTATAACCATTAGACCAGCATGAGAGGTATTTAAAAGGTGTTTTAAGAACTATAACCATTAGACCAGCATGGCAGGTATTTTAAAAGTGTTTTAAGAACTATAACCATTAGACCAGCATGACAGGTATTTTAAAGGTGTTTTTTAGAACTATAACCATTAGACCAGCTTGACAGGTATTTTAAAGGTGTTCTAAGAGCTATAACCGTTAGACCAGCATGACAGGAATTTTAAAGGGCTTTTAAGAGTTATAACAATTAGACCAGCTTGACAGGTATTTTAAAGGTGTTTTAAGAACTATAACCATTAGACCAGCTTGACAGGTATGTTAAATGTGTTTTAAGAACTATAACCATTAGACCAGCATGACAGGTATTTTAAAGGTGTTTTAAGAACTATAACCATTAGACCAGCCTGACAGGTATTTTAAAGGTGTTCTAAGAACTATAACCATTAGACCAGCATGACAGGTATTTTAAAGGTGTTTTTAGAGCTATAACCATTAGACCAGCATGACAGGTATTTTAAAGGTGTTTAAAGAACTATAACCATTAGACCAGCTTGACAGGTATTTTAAAGGTGTTTTAAGAACTATAACAATTAGACCAGCATGACAGGTATTTTAAAGGTGTTTTAAGAACTATAACCATTAGACCAGCTTGACAGGTATTTTAAAGGTGTTTTAAGAACTATAACCATTAGACCAGCATTACAGGTATTTTCAAGGTGTTTTAAGAACTATAACCATTAGACCAAGATGACAGGTATTTTAAAGGTGTTTTTAGAGGTATAACCATTAGACCAGCATGACAGGTATTTTAAAGGTGTTTTAAGAACTATAACCATTAGACCAGCTTGACAGGTATTTTAAAGGTGTTTTAAGAACTATAACAATTAGACCAGCATGACAGGTATTTTAAAGGTGTTTTAAGAACTATAACCATTAGACCAGCTTGACAGGTATTTTAAAGGTGTTTTAAGAACTATAACTGTTAGACCAGCATGACAGGTATTTTAAAGGTGTTTTAAGAACTATAACCATTAGACCAGCATGACAGGTATTTTAAAGGTGTTTTAAGAACTATAACCATTAGACCAGCTTGACAGGTATTTTAAAGGTTTGTCTGAACTATAACCATTAGACCAGCATGACAGTTATTTTAAAGGTGTTTTAAGAACTATAACCATTAGACCAGCATGACAGGTATTTTAAAGGTGTTTTAAGAACTATAACCATTAGACCAGCATGACAGGTATTTTAAAGGTGTTTTAAGAGCTATAACCATTAGACCAGCATGACAGGTATTTTAAAGGTGTTTTAAGAACTATAACCATTAGACCATCTTGACAGGTATTTTAAAGGTGTTTTAAGAGCTATAACCATTAGACCAGCATGACAGGTATTTAAAAGGTGTTTTAAGAACTATAACCATTAGACCAGCATGACAGGTATTTTAAAGGTGTTTTAAGAACTATAACCATTAGACCTGCATGACAAATATTTTAAAGGTGTTTCAAGAACTATAACCATTAGACCAGCTTGACAGGTATTTTAAAGGTGTTTTAAGAACTATAACCATTAGACCAGCTTGACAGGTATTTTAAAGGTGTTTTAAGAACTATAACCATTAGACCAGCATGACAAATATTTTAAAGGTGTTTCAAGAACTATAACCATTAGACCAGCATGACAGGTATTTTAAAGGTATTTTAAGAACTATAACCATTAGACCTGCATGACAAATATTTTAAAGGTGTTTCAAGAACTATAACCATTAGACCAGCATGACAGGTATTTTAAAGGTGTTTAAAAATACTTACTTTTAACATAAGTAATTTGTAATGTTAAATATTCACACATGCGCATTCGTGAAACAGTTAGCAAACAAAGAAAAATCAAACGATTCCCACAGACCAATTTTTTTTATTTTGACTCCTTAGAAGCCCCTTTTTTCGGATAGAATACCGACTATAAAGTTTTCCACATGTCTGAATTACTTATATACCAAATTTTAAGTCTGTAGATTAAAAATCCGTTGCGTATATAGGTTGAGAAGTGTCTTCACACACATTCTCACTTTTATAGAATACAAGATAAGATAGGAAATGTTTTTGTACTGTTGAATACATACTTGTATATATTATGTCTTAATTATTATCGGTAAGGGTTAGGGTCAAAACACAAACCGAACCATTTATTTAATCAAAGAGGTAGATTGTTCTCGTTCTGTAAACGATGAGCAAATTGAAATGTTGAATAAGTATTTCTTAAATTGTATTTAAACTAGTATTAGTAAAATGCAACATTTAATATATAGTTTTGCATAAAGATTCTCCTTTTTAAAATATTGAACACGAAACATTTTTATAAATTTTCCATATTAAAATATGCATCACCAGAAGAGGCAAGCATTTTATTTTATATAATAATAAAACAATAGATGTATGGGTGAATCTGTCTGCCTTTCTGTCTGTAAATATTTAACCAATAAACGTCTAAACTAATAGTCAGATAACACTGAAATTACCAGAAATGGTGGTTTATAACGAATAAAATCCTTGGTTTGGATGAATGAATAACGCATCGGCAAGCTGAAATGCAAACTGTATATTTCAACGTAACGATATATTTGTACATTTTTTTCTGTGCATGCCTAAGTTCAATTAATTTCTTCTTCAAATCGATTAATATTTTAGCTTCTGTACCTATTTCTCGGTAGCTACATCGGTAGGAGACACGGTAGGAGCGTTAAATGTTTTGGTTACTATTCTAACTGATGACACTCAAGTAATCTTTTTAATTTTTGAAACAATTATTATATTTACTATATACAGGGTGGTCCCACTCCCCCCCCCCAAAAAAAACGGGCCCGAACTCTAATTAGGCCCCGTTTCTTAGTGTTTTGTCCGAATGAAATGAAACTTTGGTCATAACTAGTTTATTATATTAAAAACATCACATGAAAACACTAGGGTCTTTGACCATTTTTTTTTCGTTCTAGATGGCCTCCATTTAGCTTTTTTTTCTTTAGGTACAATATAATATTAAATAGAGAATTGGCTTTGTAATAATACATACAGAATAGGCATGATTTAGAATATATTTAAGCGTATTTTACGCCCGACAAGACACAGTCGTCCGGCTTGTTGTAAATAAAAACCTTTGCTTTGTAATGCTGTTATTGAGGCTTTGTAATGTTATTATTGAGGCTTTGTGCAGATGTTGCTGGATAACGTCTTTTTAATATACACTTTTTAGGCGCGTAATTGCGATAGTGTTATTAGAATTAGCGAATAAAACTCTTAGACATTTTATTTACGAGAGGATTTTTTTCTCTTTCCGCTGATTTGTATTTTAATATCCGAAATGAATATAAAAAAAAAACATGTGTGATAAAATCTAATGACTTTTAATAAAATAAAACATTTACGTTGTTTCACTGATATTTTGTCTATTTATTCAAAATTCTGAATTTATACAAATGTTTCCAAGAACATTTTACTAATTCTCATCTGATTTGTAAATATTTTAAATTTAAACACTCTTAAATTTAAACGCATATATGAGTATATTGACAATTTGCTACTGCGAGAAGACAAGTAAATTGTATATTACAATAGAAAAATTCGAGCATGAAATGTAATATAGTTAAGCTTAAAGATGGAAAAGAAAAGGACAAGATATTCTAGTACAAAATAAATTTATAACTTAAAATATTGCAGCATTAAGAATTGATTATATAATGTAAAATTGAATTTAAAAAAAGTTCTTAAAGCTGCAATATTTTAAGTTATATATTTATTATATTTTTTACTACAATATCTTGTGCTTTTCTTTTTCATGTTTAAACATAACCATATTACTTTTCATGCTCGCATTTTTCTATTGTAATCCATGATGTTTCCAGGCTTGTAATAAATTCACTTGTTCCTTGTTTAATTTCAGTTTTTTTTTTTGCCTCCATAAACATAACATACACATTTGTAATAATAACGGCACTCTTCTGTATTTATTCTCATGTTTCACTTGTTACTTCTCTATTCGCGAGAGCGGTGAATTAGTAGCAACACTAGTCGTGTAAGCGACATGGCTGCTATGGAAACCAGTCAAAGAAATGTCGCTCAACTCCTTAAGTTTTTACGATGTTGATCACCAGTAAATTCATCGTAACTTTTGTTTTAATGAACGAAAATTGAAAAATTTCTATCACAATATAGCCGAGAAGGTGATCTATAAACAGTAATACTTGTTTGAAATTAAGTCAAAAAGCTTTAAAACAGTTCTAAATGACTAAAACTGCCACTTTATCATGTATTCAAACACGGTCGTGTTTGAATGATAATACTTTATGGATAAGTATTATCAAGCAACTTAGTACATGGTTAAATGAATGTGACCACGCGTGTAATGAAATATTCTATAACAAAAAAATACTTAAATATTTGAAAAGTTATCTATTAATAAACACTCGGGTGTCATTTAAATTTGATACTAATATGATATCTTAGTTTTGTTCTTTGCTTTCCCATATAGTCAATCTGTTAATATTATACATTTTACTTCAATTCGACATTACCCAAATAAGTCATGTTAGACCGGGTATACCTCCTGGTCTGAAATCAACTACTTACACTCGGTTGATCTTTAAGATCGATATATAATTTATACGTTCCTTTTGTCTTTATATTTAACTTGGCTTTGCATCGACAAATTGAAAGGTTAATTCCACTACTTTGAAAGTGGGAGTTTTCGCCTCCTCGCCTGGTCGGTCTACGTTCGAAATGAAGCGTACTTACACACTTCAAAGGATTCTGGGTTTAATGCCAACCGGTGTCCGTGAGGCCCTAATCAATAATTACTGACCTTACGCGGTGCGTCTAATGGCATGCGCATTGACAAACCCATATACTTTGCAATTCATGGTATTGTAATCGACTCGGACATAATAAAGAAAAGGTCAGATGGAAAAACGGCAAGAAGTCCGCCTCTTTCTTTCTTGCCTTGCTGGTACATAAAAGACTTCAATTGGTCAAACCGTTGTATTTCGGACATAAACAGAAACCGTATACACAAAAAAAGAAAAGATAAAAAGAATAACGTAACCCGTAATTTTTAGCAATCAATGCTTGTAATTATTAGACAGACGTTGATCTTAATGTCACTTCAATTATTACATACTAGCGATTGCAAAAGACGATGAACTGCTATTCTTAAGAGATTAGAAAGACAAATGGCAGAGTCATCGGCTAGTAAAATAATAACCGACAATTTTAAGGTGTGTCCGTCCAATTTATGTACTTTGGATCAAAGTACCGTTCCACAATTAACAAAGGAAATTTCATTTCAAACATGAACGTGAGAATGTAAGAGAAATGCTATTTAATAATTTAACACGAGGAACGAACATACATTACTTAACGACGCATACTGAAGGGATAAAAAAAATCAAAACGTACGGTGAGTCATTATATGCTTTCCATTTAAGGAATTTTGTCAAGAACTCGAGTTGCTTAAAGAGAATCAATAGTAGATATACAGAATCTTACAGTTGTGGTGAGAATAAAGGGGAAAAAACAAACAAATGTATGCATATATATATATATATATATATATATATATATATATATATATATATATATATATATATATAAGTGAAATTGTCTGTGTGTGTGTAAATTTCTATACGAAACTACTCTGGCATCTCGGTGTACAGACTCGAGATTTGACATAAGGAGTATTGAAATTTAGAAAAACTTTTTTAATCGGTTTTCGGCCAGAAATGTCACAGTTCAACGATTAGACCTTTGAAAACTACGAAACTCCTCCGCCAATTGTGAGTCTAAACACTTGAAATTTTATATGTAGCTTACTTGGGCATGTATCAAACTTTTTAATTCGATTTGAGCAAAAAACAATAAATGTTAAGGGGTCCAAAATGGGGGGTTAAATATAAAAAATGACCTCTGCAGTCTCTACCAAATTACTCAGCCAATTTTGGTCTAAACATTTGAAACTTTACCTAAAGTGTATTTAGACGCAGGAAAATCTCTTTAATCGAAAATCTAGCTGCCAAGGAGCCAAAGTTCCAAAGATTTAACCTTTGCAAGTCTCTAACAAACTATTCAGCGAATTTTGGGTCTAACCATTTGAAATTTTACATAAAGGGTAAGCAGTCACGCAACAAGCTTTTTAACTAGTCTTTTGGCGAAGATCTGTCTGTCAAGAGGTCAAAATTAAAATCATTGACCTTTGCAGACTCTACCAAACTCCTCCGCCACTTTTGGGTCTAAACACTTTAAATTTTAGATGTAGATTAACTGGACGCAAGTAAAACATTTTTAAATAAATATATATATATATATATATATATACATCTGTGCACATAAAGTTATGAACAGTACATTGGGCCCGAGTAAAGCTGGGCTTAACTGCTAGTATATATATATATATATATATATATATATATATATATATATATATATATATATATATATATATACAAACTTTTATCAAATGATAACTTTGGGTGCAGGAATGGTTTCGAGACGCAAAACATCATTAAAATGAGCCCTGGGTACTCCAATATTATCTCAAAACCAGATTTTGTTGGATATTTTGCCTATTTGTTATATTGCCATACTAACCCTAATGCAGATAGAGTCTTGTGATGCATATTTGTGTATTTTATCTTGTGAGCTGGGAGAAAGACCATAGTTATTTAATAACGCGGTGGTTAAGCTTGCAATAAAACATTAGCATTCGAATTATTTTGCTAAGAAATACGAAGGGTTGTCAACCATTTCTGGAACAGTTTTCCCATAGATCACTACACTTTCAACTAGCGTTTTGTATCATATCATAGTTTGTTTTTAATAGAACTGTGAATTGCAAACTTAATCACGACATGTTGGATAGAGCCTCTCGTTGATACGAAAATTGAACTTCAAGCTTGGACGTAGCTAACTCAAGATAACCACGTGTTACAGCTCACCTGACCGAATGATCGTCTTCAATGCATAGTACATACTTAAAAGCTGCATATGCACATCTGCTACGGCAGAGATTTAGGCAAATTTCTCATGCATGTGTTCGGAGAATATGCGTACATTTGTTCGGTTTAAATATTTTCTCACATGGACACATAAGGGCAGAATATATTTTTTTACATCTTCCAGCACACCTTCTTCATCGGGGATTATATTTAATAGGTTTACTTCGTCGTAAAACCATTATTATTGCACCATTATATCCTGCTATTGTATGTTAGCTAATCAATAATTCACACCTAAATATTGAATGCGTCTTTCATGTACGTTTTTTTTTGCGGGGGGGTATTTAGATTGCACATTTTAAATAAATTTATTTATATTTTCAACTGATGGAATACCACATTAAGAGATTAGCAGATTAACAGATTAGCAATTTTTCCTAATTGTTTGTTGACATACCCGTTTTTACAAGTCTTACTTTACATCTTTGTTTATTATTATAGTATTTTAAATCATAGATTTTTGAAACAATAAGATTTACGTTAAGATAAATGCACTTTCTGATTAATCTACTTATTTAACATCTTTTTCTTCTTATATTATCGATTCCCAGAAGCTTACAAATACGCAAGAGTAACACCTGAATTCATTTTATTAGAAGAAAATAAATTTCTGCTTAACGGGGTAGCAAAATGGTATTTGTCGAAAAATATATCCTTCAGAGTAAATATTTCGCTGAGTAACTAGACATACATTTTTAAAACTTCTGTTTTTTTTTTTAGTAATTCATTCTAATACATACTATCTGCACAATATAAAACCTGCAAAACATTTAAAACATTTTTACATGCAGCTATAGGTTTCTTTTTATATTGTAGTCACCACTTATCAAGGCCAGGAGGCCACTTGGGGATAAGGGTTATTGCGTGTACGGTAATCTATGGAATAATACCGTAGTAATCGTTAATAATGGAGACTTGATAAATTGTCTTACTTAAGGGGTCGGTTTATCAGGAATTTGTTTATGTTGGACTTGAAGACATCCTCAGGTGAGAAATAGGCAAACGGAAGAGAGTTCCACAGGCGTTCACTTCTATGAAAGAAGCTTAGTTCATGGAATCTACGTTTTGGTTTAGGCACAGATAAAGAGTGGGGAAAATTATTGACAGTGGTTTCAGCTAGACTAGTGTTTTTCGTATATTACATTGAACTACTTTTTTTAGATTTTTTGCTTCATCAAGTTTCGACCCCCCGAAAACTTGTGCTTTTTGCCGAAAAACTGAACACCATTCAACAATTTACATTATCAATATAAGGGAATACATTTACTAATCCCGTTTCTAATTCACCTGCTACCGACTAATTACTTCGAAGTCACTCGCAAAAAACAACACCAATTTATTTACTGGAATTACAATGATTGCTGCTGCTGAATATGATCAACTATCGATTCACAGCATCGACCAATCAATTTCCGAAAGAAATAAAAATGTAACAATACTTTACATTTTAAATTAACATTAAACGGGTATAGTTACCTACAGCGTGGACAGCATATTGTCTTTTGTTTTCGTTTTCGTATAGATTTCTATGCTTAGAGTTGGTACATGAAGGCACAATGCGCAATTTGTTTTTGTCCGATTTCATCAGTATGTTCAATAGTTATGAGTGCTCATGCTAAAACATATTATCGACCCTTTTTTTAGTGCAATGTTTTTTATTGCCTGTCGTTTTAAGTTCTCTTATAATGAAGTAACAACGCGAGCAACCATAGCTGCTTCGAGGGAATTTCATCTTATCGATCCATTGCATAATAAATTGACTTTTAACGGTTTCGTTACACCAACTGCACTTTTGTAGCTTGCGTCCTCTGTTCGTGCTACACAGTCTGACACATATTTTCAATGGAATTACTCACATGTAGTCCCAGCTCTTTTCACAGGGACAGGCTGCGTTTATTGTATTGAATCTTGGCACTCTCACCTGCGAGGGTCTGTCCACAGGATCAACGAAGTTTTATTTGAGCGATATTGCTATTTATAAGTCCCTTAAACTATAAGTTCATTGATAACCCTCATGCGACCACTGTGTGCTAAAAAATATCAGTCTTATTGTTTCGCTTATATTGCCAAGTTGATTGAGAGTTTCAGCTAATATACGAACACATACAGGGTTTTGTATTATCTGAGATTCATCACAACTTCTAAACAGCTTACTAGCAATATGTGATGAATTTGTGACGAGCATGCGCGGAAGCGCTCAAGAATTGTGTGCGAATCTTTTAGTAAGTCCTACCTACGGCGAAAATGACTTCGTCCAAGGGCTATAAAAAGCCGATGCCTGAGTCGTTCAGAGAGTAACTGCTAAGGTTGCTTTGGTACCGTGTCGTTTCGATGAAGTTGTTTGGGCTCATATAGGGTCGTCTTGACGGAGTTGTTCGGGATCGTGGCAGATCGTTTTGGCGAAGGTGTTCGGGATCCTATCAATGAAGTTGTCTAGTAGAGCGCGTATGGGTGCATCTAAAAAAATCAGCCGCAGCCGAAGGATAGTTTGCTAGTTAAAATATTTGCAGCGGCAGCCGTTGAATCACATATGCAAATTAGCAAGTGTCACGAGTAAAAGAGAGAAAAATGCACCGCGTGGTCGAAAGAGAAGCAAGTTGCGACTGAGCAAGATGGACGTGTAGATCGAAAAAAAAAGCAGAGGTGTGTGCGAAAACACGTTGGCAATATAATGAAATGTGTTGTTTTGGAAGAACCACGAATAACATAAGTCATTTCCAGTTTGACAGTGGTCGTAACAGCGAAGATGTCTGGTTTTTTTCCCGTTCTTTTCTTCCTTAGCGGTACGAGTTCGAGCCTGCCTTCTAACTTCCACTTTTTTTTTTGCTCAACACACACATCCAAACACCCGGGCAACGCCGGCCTTAAATGCTAGTATATATATATATATATATATATATATATATATATATATATATATATATATATTTATATATATATATATCAAACAACACTGCTTACGTAACCACTGTACCGACGTGACATGAGTATAACTTGATTAAAAATTAAAAGAAAAAAACTGATTTACAAAATTGTTAATTTAAAAAAAAATATTCACCAATTTTAACCCCCAGAGAACAATCTTAACTGAAGACCCATAAAAAACGGCCCGATAAAAATCCAATAATTTGAGCCCCTAGCACCCCTCTGCAACTTTTAGTTTCGGAGGAAATAGAGTTTGAAAATAGGGAGATAAACAGGGAGACATAAAGCATTTTATGTATTGGATTTTTTTAATATATATATTATCACACATCACATCTCTCTCTTTCTCTCTCTCTATTTCTTTCTCTCCCGCTCTGTATCTCTTCCTTTATGTACATGTATATATATATATATATATATATATATATATATATATATATATATATATATATATATATATATGTGTGTGTGTGTGTGTGTGCGTGTACATTTCCCTACGCAATAACTCTGTCAACTTTTAGTCTGCAGACTTGCAATTTGATATACAGGGTGCTGAGATTTGGGAGAATCTTTGTAATCGGTTTTCGGTCAGGAATTTGACTGTTAAGGGGTCAAAGTTCAACGATTTGTCCTTTGAGAACTCTACCAAACTCCTCCGACAATTTTAGGTCTAAACGCTTGAAATTTTAGATATAGATTACTTGGACATGGATCTAACTCAATAACTTAGTTTGAGCCCAAATCAGTAAATGTTAAGGGGTACAAATAAAAAATTACTCAGACATGTTTGGTCTAAACATTTGAAATTTTACATAAAAGGTATATTTTATAGATATACTAGCATTTCAGACCGGCGTTGCCCGGGTGTTTGGAGGTGTATTTTGAGAAAAATAAATTAGGCAATTTTTAAAAACGTTGGCTCCTATTATGACTCCTTAATATTTATTGTTTTGTGCTCAAATCAAGTTATTAAGTTAGAACCTATATCGAAAATTTCAAGTGTTTAGACGCCAAATATATATATATATATATATATATATATATATATATATATATATATATAGAGAGAGAGAGAGAGAGAGAGAGAGAGAGATCATATTTTTGTTTACTTGCCTCCCCGTGAAGGCATATTTTGACACAAGGTCTCGGTTTTTAATGTGTGGAAAACAATAAAATGTACTTCTGCATCAGAATAAATACTATACGTTGATATATATATATATATATATATATATATATATATACTAGCATGGGTGCCCGGCGTTGCCCGGGTGTTTTGGGGTGTATGCTGAGGAAAAAACAAAAAAAAGAACAAAAAGGTTAATTTTTTAAAACTTTGACCCCTATTATGACCCCCTTAAAATTTATTGTTTAGGACTCAAATCAAGTCATTACGTTAGATCCATGTCAAAGGAAACTATAAAATTTCAAGTGTTTAGATCCAAAATTTTAGAAGGAGTTTGGTACAGTTCTCTAAGGTCAAATCGTTAAACTTTGACCCCTTACTCACAACATTTCTGGCCGAAACTCGCTCATATCGTTTCTCCGAATCTCAGTACCCTGTGTATCAAATTTCGAGTTTGTAGCCTTAAATTTGACAGAGTTATTGCGTAGGTAAATGTACAGACACAGACATACACAGACAGACACTTACACTTTTATAGATATATAGATAGATATATTGAGGCACCCAATTTCTTTTTTTTCCAAAAATCTTTGCAATATGTTGGATGTATAGCTTCCATTCAACATATTTACTTGAAATCATATTTATCTCATTAAAAAAAGTCTTTGTTATTTATTTCACTCTATGCCAATTCATTTTTATATTGGGCAATCACGAAACAAAATGTTTTTTTTTATAAATAATTCAATTATATATAATAACAGAAATCATATTATTAGTCAACCATATCTAAGCGGATTTGGGAGATTCATAAAAATTGCCGGAGTATGTAAATTACTTAATGAGTTCGATGTTTCGAACTCGTCGTAGCCAAGTTAATGGTCCGCGACATGACTAATCACGCAATCTTATTGTTGATACAGAGATTGCATTTTTCCAAACACTAATGAGTTGCTACTTACCACGATCAGAAAGTCACTTTAGGATAAAGTTACAAAGATTGTCGATTAGGCAATTAACGCGACTAATAGCGAATTAGAAATAACAGATTGAATAATCAGATTTCGTAAGATTTAAAAAGAAGCATTAATAATCAAACTGAAGATTAAACAAATATTGTAACATTTCTATAACAAATAAAGAAGTTCTCGGAAGCATCGCTGTTTATATTTGCCACGTTTCATGAGTGACCGTCAAGAACCTTGTCAATTAATCTTAAACAAATATAATATTTCATACAGAAAATACACAAAAAAAAACGTTCGCTGACTTTTCTGAAAGATTTTTTGATAGAATGGACTCACCTAGTTATTTACTTCTTAAACTTCACTTTATAACTTAACGAAATGAGTGACGCAGACAGACAGAGGCTCGAGGAAACATTCCCTGTGATTATCAGTTTTTTCTGTAACTATTACTTTTCTCTCGCTCGAAAAATGTGACGTCATTCGTTACTCATCATCATTTGATTTCTGTTTTGTCTACAGTGTTTGTCTTTTGTCACTTTTCTCAAATTTACGATTCTGTCGACAGATTAAGGTTATCTTAAGACGCAGTAAATGTGACACTTGTCAAAATTAACACTAGCCAACTGAATCCATTCTGACGTCTCTAATACCTAACATTTTCTGTTTACGTTAAGCTTACAAGTTATACAAGGGAGTCACTACTTATCAAGGTTCGATAGCCACTCGAGGGTAAGTGTTAATTAATGCAAGCAGCGTGTGGAGCAGTTGTTCATGGTGTAAAGTGGTAAGAATTTTGATTATTAAAGAAGACGGCTCAGCAATAGCTTATTTACATTCGACTCGTAACCGAGTCTTCTTTGATGTCAATGTTAGCCTTTTCACCGCCACTACCATGGCGAAGAAATATTTAACTATAGGAATTTGCTAAATAATCACCTTTAATTCTGAAAAAAATAACACGCCTAAAATTTCACTGATGATCTACAGCAGACAAATTCACGCGCTCCGTGCTCTTACACGGGCCATGTTGTTCTCTATTACCTCATGTTTTTAATGATGTAATATCCACACCCGTCTTTATTTTATTCCAACATTCTATCAATTCTTATACTCGAGCAACCAAGCTGATCTAAGCTGAACACTCTCCGTTTCCTATTTTTTATCATTTTCAACTATTTTATATACTAGTGGATTTATCCGCACAATATCTAACACTGATACGTAGCGCATGATCTCTATCATTACGTTGACAGAAATTACAATTCCGCATTAAAATAAATCGGGAAGTGATACAAAATAAGAGATCACTTAACAGTGCACAAAACCACATGATTAAGCCCCTACCAGAAGATGTAGTTTAATGCCATATCCAAGTCAAGAAAAGAAAGAATATATAATTGACAATGAGAAAAACAAGCAATTCAATGATTTGCCTTATTTCTGAATGCTCATTATAAAATACACCTGATACAATTAATGCCTATTATTTGAATTATTCATATAACTGTTCTAAAATTGGGTGATATTTACACAATGTTTTAGCCGATGTAAACTGATACCTTCTTTGAGTTGTGCTTCCTGGCACAAGGTAATTTATGTACCGACCTCGGAAATCTGTTTGTGAATTTCAAACAGCAACCATTACTTAATCCACTGCGTTCACTCACGAGGACTCATGGTGCAGCGGATGAAACCTTTAAACGCAACACCAACGTAAAAATAATCGTTTAGGTAATGAAAAACCCTCCTGGTATTTTTTTTTTTACATAGGCATCACCACTTATCAAGGCCAGGAGGCTACTCGAGGATAAGGGTTAAAGAGTGTACAGTAGAAATTGGACAATATA
Source organism: Euprymna scolopes (assembly GCF_053919585.1). Classification (NCBI taxonomy): domain Eukaryota; kingdom Metazoa; phylum Mollusca; class Cephalopoda; order Sepiida; family Sepiolidae; genus Euprymna; species Euprymna scolopes. The sequence continues at coordinate 36,175,899 of NC_136499.1, forward strand.
AACACACCGTTTATTCCTAAAATGGAAAGCTCAAAGGTGAATATAAGAAAACGATGTCTGCTTAAGCGAATACGCTTTTTGTGTCCGTAAGAATACTTGTGATTCGTTTTGCTGTATGATGTATGTTCTTTTAATATTTACGGTAAATAAAAAAAATACAAACATTTAAAAACTCGTTGACGTATGATTTTTAAAAAAAAAATATACGGAAAACTATTGATTATATAAGACAAAACGGTAAAACGTAATCATAAAGAAACCCTCCAGGCAGTGGTAGGAGGATCGACCAACTCCAGCTTTTATTAAACCTCAATGTAAAAGAAAATGAATAGAAATTCGTACAAAAGACTCATGATTAATAACATATTTACCGTTTTATTGCTAGAGTATCAACAGTTCATATAGTACAGTACTTACGTGATGTTTCCATTTCTCCAAATATATTTGTCAAAAATAATTTACGTGCCTCTCTAGAAAACAAAAAAGCACGTAATACTTTATGTAATCATAATGTAGTAAAAAAAAAAATCGTGCAAACCTTTTACCACTGGCAACGCCCGCTTCAGAGAGTGAAAGGAGAAAGAAGAAGAAGAGAATGGCCACTGCGTCTATTTATAGACTAGAGATCATGGGAAGAGTATGCAAATAACTTTGGACGGTTTTGTCCTATAGAAAGCCTGTATTTGGGAGAGAGGGTGTCTTTTTTGTTTGGCAGAAGCAATTGCTGTCAGAAGTGCATTGGACTGCAGGATTGAAGAGTGAAGATTGAGTTGTGGGGTCATTGTATTTAACCACAAGCTATTTCGGCCAAGAACAGATCATGGAATCTGGGATGTTGAGATTGGGAAAAGATGTGATATCACCTTTTAGTGGAGAAAGTGATGTAGTCGGATGGATAAAGAAAGTAAAACTGGTGGCTAAGCTTCAACATGTGCCAGACCTTGCCAGTTTTATTCCACTTTTTGTGCAGGGAGATGCACTCGCTCTCTATCTTGAGATGAATAATGCAGAACAAGAAGATGCAGAACTGATAGAGATGAGACTCGTGACCGCCTTCACTGAGGGGCCTTTTGAGGCATACGAAAAACTGCAACAATTCAAGTGGACAGGAGAATCGGTGGATGTTTATACTAATAAAATCAAAAGATTGGCTGGACTGGCGGGATATCTGGGAAGAGGGCTGGAACATACAGCCAAACTGGCATTCATAACTGGATTCCCAGACGATGTATCTGTGGCATTACAGCAGCAACCGAACATAGAGAGAATGGGTGTCAGCAAACTGATACCGACTGCACGGCTTTTAGTCAGCAAAAGGGTCGTAGAAACTCGGACATTGGGCGCAAGTGCGCAAACTAATGAGACTAATAAGGGAAAGAAAGAATCAAGCCTTCAGTGCTTTAGATGTCAAGGACCGCACCTAAAAAAAGATTGTACAGAGATCCCTAGGGCTAGGGCAACATGCTACAATTGTGGAAAATTTGGCCACATTGCGAGATATTGTCCTCAGATTCAGGGAAACGGGCAAGGGGGAGCTTCTGCGCCGCAAGCTACCCTAGCAATGAAATGAAGGCGCGATACTGGCCTCTTCCTATAATAGAAGTAGAGGTGAATGATTCTGTAATGACTGCACTTGTCGGTACTGGGTGCACCACTACTTTAATCAATTCCAAACTTTTGAAGGGATATGGAAGGAGCGGTACAGTGAAAGCAGTTGATGGGAGGAATATAGAATGTAAAGGAGCCAGACAAGTGGAGATAAAAGTCTTTGGAATGCACGTAAAGGTGAAGGCAATCTTGATGAATCACATCGTTGATGGGATCGACGTCATAATTGGAATGGACGTGATTAATGAGCTGGGAGGTGTAACTGTAAAGAAAGCCAAAGTGAAGTTTGGAGATATACAATGTGCCGTGGCTGCCCATCAGCTGAATGTTTGCAAAATCGAGGATAAAGACTTTGAAGCAAACTTCGATGGAGATAAATGGACAGTAAGATGGACATGGAAGGGAGAGCCTCCAGTATTGCAGAACAATGTCCAATATTATAAAAACTCTGGAAGGCGATAAGAAATTAGAATTCGAGAAAGAGGTGGAAAGATGGATATCGGATGGTATTCTGTTACCATGGAAAGGAGAAAGAAAAGGCGTGTTGCCATTGATGGCAGTATTTCAGGCCACAAAAGGGAAAGTTAGGCCAGTGTTCGACTTTCGTGAGTTGAACCGTTTTGTGGCGTGTCATACAGGGAGCGACATAATAGATGTATGTGATGAAAAGATAAGAAAGTGGAGACAGTTGGTAGGAGGGACCGCAATAGTGGACCTTAAGTCTGCCTACCTGCAACTACATGTGGCAAAGGAACTATGGCAGTACCAGCTGGTCTGTTATAAAGGAAAAACCTATTGCCTAACACGATTAGGATTCGGACTTAATGTCGCACCAAAGATTATGGCAGCCATTTTAAAAACAGTATTAAAGAAAGGAAGTAGGACGAAAGAGGCCACTGATTCATACATTGATGATATAATGGTAGACGTAACGAAAATATCGACACAGGAAGTTGTGGAACATTTGAAGGGGTTTGGGTTAGCCGCAAAATCTCCGGAATCCCTGGACGGAGGAGCGGCACTGGGCCTTAAGCTTATGAAAAATAAGATGGGTGCACTAATGTTCAGGAGAGGCAACGAGATCCCAGAGATGGGAGGAGAAATTAGTAGGCGGGAGCTATTTTTGATCTGTGGTAAATTATTGGGGCACTATCCAATTGCTGGATGGCTGCGATTAGCATGCAGTTATGTGAAAAGAAGAGCAAATGGAATGGATTGGGAAGAAAAAGTTGATTGCAGAACCATGAAAGTTATGCAGGAGGTTCTAGCTGAGGTGAAAAAAGAAGACCCTGTTAATGGCGCTTGGCACATACCTGAAGTGAGCACAGGAGTCGTGTGGTGTGATGCAAGCAATGTTGCAACTGGCGTGGTTGTCGAGATTGGCGGTGTGGTGGCGGAAGATGCAACTTGGCTGATGAAAAGTGATGACTTTAATCACATTAACATAGCTGAATTAGATGCTGTTCTAAAGGGTGTCAATTTAGCTATCAAATGGAGACTGACAAATATTGAAATAAGAACTGATTCAGCCACTGTACTCAGTTGGGTGAACTCTACTGTGGAGGAGAGTGGCAGAATACGAACAAAGGGTGCCGGAGAAGTGATAATAAAGCGGAGATTAGGGATGCTTAGAGAGTTGATGTCTGAATTGAAACTGCAAATAAAAGCAGTGTTTGTGCCTTCTGAAAGAAACAAGGCAGATGCGCTAACACGGATAAAAAAAAAACAGTGGTTAATTGAGAAAGAGGAGGCGCCGATATGCTGTCTTGGAATTGGAGAAATTAAAGAGTTGCATGACATGCATCACATGGGAATGGAGAGAACATTATATTTGGTGAGGCAAGTGGATCCGAATGTAAAACGGGAAGAAATTTAGATGATAGTAAAGAACTGTGTTCGGTGTCAATCGATCGATCCTGCCCCAAATATACATAATCCTGGGAAATTGGAGTTTTAACGAACTGGACGAGACTAGCTATTGACATAGCACACTACCGAGGGGGAGCGTACTTATCAATAATTGATTGTGGGCCAAGTAGACTGGCGATATGGAAGGAACTGCGAGTGGAAGCCGCATCTGCAGTTGCAACTGAATTAGAAAAGGTGATGCTTGAACGAGGTCTAGTAAGGGAGGTGATAATTGACAACGACACTGTTTTTCGCTCAGAAATCTTTCAGACGATGCTAAAAAAATGGAAGATTAAAAGTTATTACAGGGCAGCCTACAGACCTGGAGGAAATGGCATTGTGGAGCGACATCATCGGACCGTGAAAGCAATAGCTGAGAGAGGAAGAATATCGCCTGAAGAGGCCACATTTTGGTACAACATGTCCTCTAAGGTCGGGGAAAGAGATGACGCAGTACCACATAGAGCAATCTTTAATTACGAATGGAGAAATCCTAGAGACATTTCACCGGAAATTAATGATCAAGGACCAGCCAGAATCTAAATAGGAGAAGAAGTTTGGGTGAAACCGCCTAATGCCCGATGCACAACGCAGTGGGGAAGAGGAGTGATAACAGGAGTGCAATCCCCAAACAACTTAAGTGTCAATGGAATGCCACGACATGTTTTAGATTTAAGGCGTGTGGTCCATTTAGGTGATGAGGATGGTGGTACTGAGCCAGGGAGTGATGAAGATGAACCGGTGCCGATGCAGAGACCGCAAAGAGAATGCAATGCGCCGATCTGGACACGGGATTATGAGATGTGAATGATCTTTAATGATCACGGGGGCGTGTAGTAAAAAAAAAAAATCGTGCAAACCTTTTACCACTGGCAACGCCCGCTTCAGAGAGTGAAAGAAGAAAGAAGAAGAAGAAGAGAATGGCCACTGCGCCTATTTATAGACTAGAGATCATGGGAAGAGTATGCAAATAACTTTGGATAGTTTTGTCCTATAAAAAGCCTGTATTTGGGAGAGAGGGTGTCTTTTTTGTTTGGCAGAAGCAATTGCTGTCAGAAGTGCATTGGACTGTAGGATTGAAGAGTGAAGATTGAGTTGTGGGGTCATTGTATTTAACCACACATGATTAATTATTTACTACCTATTATACAATCTAGAAAAAACTGATATTATATTCTATAAGGTTGAAACAATAAATCTATACTTTGGAAGCCGTATGTTATTTTTGTATTTCTGCGTGATTCTTCAAGACGTCAATAAGTGCTTTTCATTCCTTAAAAAAGATCTGACTCGAATAAAACTGATGGAAGAGAGTCGACAAATATTCCTCTTGATCTTTGTTCCAGTGAGGAGGGGATAGAAGGAGAGAACATTCAAAATCATTAATTATATCTGATCAATTCCTAGGTTAACGCTCTGTGCGCTCCTAAAGGGACTATAGTCTTCCATATCATCTCCTCTGTTTGAGCGTGTGACGACATATACGTATCTATTGCCTTCCCGGAGATTATAAATTCTAACGTTCGGACAACCAAGTTGACCCTAACTTAATTTTGCCCTATTTCTATTTCCTAATATTCTCAACAAACTAATTTATATACTAGTACATTTAATGCCTGAAAAACTATTTTATTTGCAGCAAATTACTGTTACATTATGTTTCTTAAGAACGCCGACTGATTTGCTATAATGCATGTGTAAGTATGTTTAAACGTGTACTTTGGTACACAAGAAAAGAAAAATCTGCTTCTGCATTTTTAATGAAATATCTGCTGAGACGTACTTTTTATGTATAGTTAGTACAAGGGCCCGACAATACTTTTCGGGCACTTTAGTATTCGACTTCCGAGTAACATAGAGTGGCGAAATTCCTTCAATAGAATAGCATAAACATATAAAGACAATACATGTAATAAAGATGGAAAAAATCGATTAGGTACGGACAAATATTTAATTTTCATAATTTTCTACAAAACACACGCGACATTATTTTTTGTACATTGTTGAAAAAACTGTTAATAGTTTGTAATATCACCTTTCATCTCAATAACTTTTATCAATCTCTCTTCATAATGATCAAACATATGCACAATAATATCTCTACGTGTTTATATTAGTTGTTTTTTTGGCATCTAGTATTCATTCCCAAAGGCGAGCGTTTTCCGTTATTTCAGGTCCATCATAGGCAAGTTGCACAAGCATTTCCCAAACATTTTCCATTAAATTTAGATCTGGGCTTTTTGTAGGCCATTCAAAAGTAGTCATATTCACTTTAGCCATCCATTCTTTTATGAGTTTTGACACATGGATGCTGCAATTGTCTTTTTGTAGAACGGAATCATTCCCCATCTCTCTTCTTAAACTTTGTAGGGGTTTCTCCTCAAGCAACTGTTTGTAGCTTTCGCTGTTCTGTCGTCCTGTAAGCCACTCCAACCATATATTTCCATTAGCAAAGTTCATACCCCAAACCATAACTCCTCCTCCTCCCATCTGTAGTTTTTTCAGTACAACAGGCTCACCCTTTCTCGACCAAGTACACAATCCATCGGGCCCATCAAACTTGAAACGCTTCTCATCAGTAAATATAACCTTCTTAAAGTCAACATCCTTTATTAACTACCTTTTAGCATTCTCTGGTCTTACTCTTTTGTGTTTCTTTGTTAGTGTAATTTTTTCTTAGCCTTTGCATACTTCAAACCAATCCTATGCAGTGTTCTTAGTATTGTTCGGACGTTTACATCCAATTCACATTTTTCCTTCACTTTTCTTGCTGTAAATTTTTCTCCAGATGTCGAAAGCCGTGTCACAGCCCTCTTCATTCTCCTTTCAGTCCACTTGCCAATGTATCTTTTCCGTCCTCTCTTTTTTCCGCTCGGATTTTGTCTTCAGCATGTATTCGACCGTTGATTTCGACAGTTTCAAATCCATAACGACCCTTTTGATGCTGAGGCCATCTTCTCGCTTCTTCCGTGCCAAACAAACAACTTCTTTTGAATGCATTTTACCTCATTAAACTTAATCATACAGCAACATATACATGAACATAGCTCTTAATAAAATAGGATTTGTTGTCATGTCCGCAAGTTCGCAAAAATAAATAAATAAAAATAAAATACAAAATAATAATGATAATTCCGTTCATAAAATTCTATCTGTATTTGTTTACAATATCACGCCAGCTTATCTTTGGCCTATATAATAAATTTCCTCGAAAATTCACTTCAAATAAATTTTTAATTGGTAAATATGTAAACAAAGACATGAATAGGAGCAATTTTAAAGAATACGTTGTCTTTTATCGTAAATTGAAGTCATTAATAAAAAAAATAAAATAAAATGGTGAGATACACTCGGGCTAAAGAGAGGAGCATTCGATGTGGAGTCGAGTGCTCTACCACTGAGCTATATCTGGAGATGACACTAATTTTGTTTTTTAAGAGGAAATTGTTTGCTAGGATTTTTTTAAATTTTATTTACTTTGGGCGGTGTAACGTAAAATATTACCTCTGTAAAAATATTTCTTTTTTATTTATAAGAGAGAAAAACTATTTTATCGGATTTTTTTTCGATTTTCGGAAATGATTTGCCGAGATTTTATTATTTCCTTTAACTTTATCCATAAAAAAAGAAAGACAATTTTTACGAACGGATGTTTTTGATTTTAAATACATATCGGATAAATTTCTGTACAAAATATATCCAAGAACATTATCAGACATATGAACTACTTTTGTTTGAAATTTTCCAAATATATGCTCAGCCGTTTCAGGACTTATGAGGAAGGAACTCGCAAACACAACGTGACTTTTAAATAATATTTATTTTTATTAAGCATATTTATCATTCATTTTGATAAAAAATTATTGATTATACATTTTTATTAAAAAAAACAACTATAATTCATGTTATTAAGCTTATTTATAGTTAATATTCATTAAATATTATTTATTATTAACATTTATTAAAAATAATTTATGATTCATTTTGATAAACATGATTTATCTCTTCGCAACATTATTTATTGTTTGTTTATTCTCTTAATTCAAAATAACATTTTTGCAGCAATTAGTTGTCGCTTGTTCCAAATTTCATGATTTTGACTTTTAATTGATATTTAATTAATTGATAAGTTTTAAGTGATATTTAAATAATTGTTAAATTTTAATTGATATTTAATTAATTGTTCAGTTTCATTTGAATCGTGTTTGTTTAGGTTCGTTTTAAATTGTAAATTTTCCAGCGAAAAATAAATGAATTTTAACCTTTTAAAACAATGAAATCACGAAATCTTTATTTATGGAATATTGTTTAGCAGAAACAACGCACAACATTTCCCTTTTAAATTAATCCTCATTTCACTTTTTCTGAATCCATATTGAATACGCTCGGTTTCAATATAAATCAGGTTCTTAAGTTTTCTGTTTTCCAATGCGAATTTTCGAATTTTCTGATGTTTTTGTATGAAAGCATACATTAATTATTAGCAACTCGACAGATCTAGTTTGATTCTTCGTTCAGTCATGATGAAATGTTCAGTAAATAGAAATCTTTCTATATAAATATCACGAAGTTACTCGTTCTCTCTTTTTCCAATATATACAGGGTGTCCACAAAGTCTGGCTACATTATGTAGCCAGACTTTGTGGAAGCATCCTCTAGATTATGTAACCAGACTTTGTGGGTACCCTATATATATATATATATATATATATATATGTATGTATGTATATATAGTAATTTATAAAATATATATGGCGATTAAGCTACACTGAATATTCCGCGTTTCATCCACTCTAGGACACTTCAGGATTATGCGCGAATATAAAAACGATAAACAACCACAGAATTCGCGCATAAGCCTGAAGACTCCTAGAGTGAGTGAGACGCGGAATATTCAGTGTAGCTTAATCGCTATATATATTTTATAAATTACTAATTAGCTCTACCTACGTATTGAGCACTTTTGAAGTAAATACTTAAAGTTTACGCATAAATCTATACTTTCGTATATTAATTTTATGTGAGTAAATAAAGTAGTTATATATATATATATATATATAT
>NC_136499.1:36186975-36354475 GCF_053919585.1 Euprymna scolopes
GTAAGTATAGTTTGATAATTATGTTTCAGTTTGAAGAAATATGGTACAATAAAATTATGGGGTGCTCTTTCGCGCCTGACCTCCATAGAATGGAAATATGTCACAAAGTTTATACAAAGGTTTTTAATATAGATCCACAGAATATTGTGATAAGTGTTTCAGTGTGGACAGGTATGGTATAATAAATTATGGGATTTATCTATTGTATTTTTACTTTCATCATATTTTGCTTTGGTTTAGATACCCCCAAATTCGAAGCTATCTCTTTACAACCCTTCCTTTTCATAACCTATCATACTTTCATAAATCAGAGTCCGTTTTCTGTAGGCTGTTTTTGAACCCAGTCAACGATGGGTACTTTTGCTAGTATATATATATATATATATATATATATATATATATATATATATATATATATGTGTGTGTGTGTGTGTGTGTGTGTATGTGCAGCTTAATCGTCATACATTTTATAACTTACTAACTTGTTATACCCACGTATTGAGCATGGTTGAAGTGAATACTTAAAGTTTACGCATAAATTTATACTTTCGTATATTAATTTATGTGATTAAATTTAGTATTTATACATATATATATATATATATATATATGTATATATATGTATATATATATATATATACGCATACACAAATATGTATAGAAATAGGTTTGTATTTACTATAACCTTTTTACGCAAATATTACGCAAGTATAAATCATTTAGAACATCTGCATAATATAATTACACGTAATTGTTAACTAAAGATCTTCATCCCATAAAAACGAAAAAAAAAAACTAATTAATTAAAATGTACGTTTAAAATAATATGCTTAATTTTTTGCAGATGAATGCAATTCCATGACCCATATACATATAAGACAGTTGTATTTTCTTTTTAAATATTTTTTTAAAAATAAGTTGTATTTTCTTTTCAAATAAATATATCCAAATTTATAGGAGTATAGATAAAAGTGACAATCTGTGTGTGAGAAGGAACCTTGCAACCTATATATTAAATGAATTTTTAATCTACAGGCTTGAAATTTTGTATATAGTGTATTTAGACATGTTGAAAACTTCTTAATTAGTTCTCGTCCGTAAAACAGCAACTAAGGGGTCTAAATCGAAAAATTGGTACTTGGGGGTCATCGGATTTTTATCTTTTATTTGGACTACAGGGATTATTTGTCAACTGTTTAGGAGATTTGAAAACACATTTTGAATATCGTAGAAATATGGTCTAATAGTCGTATTGCTGACTCATTGTCTTTAGGTACAAGAAGTGTACTGTTTAGAAGAAAAAAACATGATACTCGCAAACGCATGTCTAAGTTTCTGTATAGATTTAGATACAATATGCATGCGTAGTTTACGACCTAGCAAATATATATATATATAATTATTTTTTGCTATAATAATGACTACAGACACTAGTGTTTCATCCTTTCGGGATTCTTCAGTGCAGGGTGTAACGATTAACACCAGCCGAACGAATCGAACCCCGCACCACGAGACATCTCTGGCTCGATTAGCTGAGACCGTATCCATTCGGCTACCATTAACCGCGTGAAATAGCGTTGAATTTAAACATTTTAATTTTAAAAGTTCATTTACGTCAGTCAGAGAGTGATCTAATCGTTATACGATGATCTATGCATAAGAGCTAAATTGATCGACTTTAATTCAACTGAAAGTGCTCAACGATAAGAAATGAATTTCTTATATATATATATATATATATATATATATATATATATATATATATATATATATATATATTGTTTTGAAAATATTTTTATAATTATATTTTAAAAACGATATGCATACTGCTCCCCATATGGGGGTACCAAATTGGTTAAAGGGAAAATTATTCCCAGCTCAAATTTAGGTAAAAATGCATTCTCGTAAATAATTCAATTCATTCCAAACGAATCGCAAAAACAAAAACAAATAACATCTCCCTGCCCCCTCTCTCTCTCTCTATCTCCCTCTCTCTCTCCCTCTCTCTCTCTCTCTCTATATATATATATATATGTGTGTGTGTGTGTGTGTGTGTGTGTGTGTGTGTGTGTGTGTGTGTGTGTCGATATAAAATTTGGATTCTTCGTTAGAATTGTGAATCTATAATTAACCATCTGGCCCAAAGCCATGCTGCGAAAATCTAATTTCGATCACAGGTGAGCAAGGCTGGTCAGCTCTTCGTGGGCAATGTAATCCGTTTATTAAGTTTACTGGTATTTACCAGGTGATGAATATGTGGATGGTGGGGCTGTTAAACTTCTTGTGCTATGAGAATTAGAAGTCTGAAAATGTCCGGCAGTTCTGCAGTTGGAGTAAAATAACTTAATGATCAGGCAGTTTGCAGGTATGCATTCTCTTTTGGATGCATCTCAGTGTTGACGACAAGAAAGTTAATTTCATCTCACCATCACTGTATATGCACCTATATTCATGGCATATATATATATATATATATATATATATACACACATTTAAATAAGGGAGTAGTCACCAACAATGTGTATTTTTTAACATTATTTTATTATTCCGTGTCTTGGTTTTTCATTGAGAATTATGTTTGGATCATTGTAATAATGTTTTTAAGTCATTGAAATCGTTTACGTACGTTTCAGACGGTCTGATGCGTCCTCGTCAGAAATTATTTTCAAATGTGTAAATTTTCGTGTGGCGATTTTCGTTAGTTTGAAGTTTTTCCAAGGGGTGGAGGCTTGTAAGTTATATATATATATATATATATATATATATATATATATATATATATATATATATATATATATATATATATATAAAACTTGCAAACCCAGTCATTCGTTCCCTATGTACAACCCTTCACATCCATCATTATTTGGGATTCAAATCTTAGTTCGAATCTTATCTTCCTCCTTATTTGCCTCTGAAATAAAAATAAAAATATTGATTTATTTCCTAAGAAATATTTTGACAAAATTAGAATATAACTCCATAAATTCGTTTTTTTTTAAATTATATATTAACATTTTTTCATAACATTTTCTATTCCGAATATTACATCTTTATGACTGCTACATGTGAAACACACGCACGCACACACACACACACACACACACACACACACACACACACACACACACACACATATATATATATTATGTTTGCCCGTTTAAGAAGTCTGTTCTTATTATTGAGTACTTTACGTTGAAATGAAATAAGTCACTTAAGCCCACATGCGCAAAACCTGATGTTAAAATAACATGACTCTCAGCCTTTTGAATGACATTTATAATTATATAAATATTAATTAAAAATATATTTTCGCTACGGTTCACGTTGATCCAGGTGTTTGTTCCTTTCTACTTGAGCCATAGATTGCTTTGTGGCCAGGTTCCAATCTTCAAGGTCCTGGATATGACCTTAAACTATATCCAGTAGTGAGGCCCCAGCGTGTGGGCTTTGGGGAGTGTGGAGCCACCCTTTAATTACCATAGCTCCCAGGTCCACTCTGACCCGGAGTGGTAGTAGCTGTTAGGATTCCAACTATGGGTTAAATAGAAACCGACTTGAAAACAACAAATATATTCTATTAAAAAATTTCTTCAAAATCTTTGGATTCGGCATTAAATAACCCGAAAAGGGTTGATATGCCGTAAAACAAAAAAACAACCGACAGTAATTGTGACTGAGTTCACTGATGATTCACGAAAAGTTTTAAATACTAATGTTGGTAGGTATTATAGTAATAATGATACACCCACACTTATAGACAATAACTTTCCAATAAAATCGTTGATAAGCACATAAAACTGTATTTAAACGCACCCCACAATAAAAACATAAAACCTTACCCTAACGAAAACAACATTATCAAAGAATACTATAAAAAAAATTACACACTAACTACAAAACAAATGAAAAAATATTAACACACCTAATTAAAAGATACATCAGACCCACCGACCAAAACAAAAAGATCAAATTAATCTATATATTAATACGCTTGTAACTATCTATCGATCTATGTGTGTCACACTTTCCGGCAAATTTGATTGGTTGAGAAGATTTTATTCTGGAATAGCAGATTACACATTAAACGAACGCTCAAGGCAGAGATCAGGGTTGTCAGGTTGGCTTCATTTTAAAAGTAGTTTGGCCATCAGAATTTCTGTTTGGCTTTTTGTTTCCAAATTTGTCCCTTTTCTGAACGAACGCTCAAGGCATAGAGAGAGCGAGAGATAGATAGATAGATAGATAGATAGACAGAGAGAGAGAAAGAGAGAGAGAAAGAGAGAGTCTTCGTTAATTAAAAATATTTTAAAATCTGTTTCCACAGTTATTTACTAAATGTTTATATTTGAAAGTCAACAACTTCAATATAATCAATTTTTCTGTAGTTTTCAATTTGGCTTTCTGTTGGCCTTTTTTACTTAAAAAATGTGCCTGCGCTTTTGGATTTGGCCTTTTTGGCTTCTTTTTCTGAAAAAATTTGGCTTCGAATAATTATTATCGTCTGCCAACCCTGGCAGAGAGAAAAAATGGAACCCTCAAGGCAGAGAGAGGAAAAAAGTGAACGCTCAAGGGAGAGAGAGAGAGAGAAAAACAAAAGAAACAAAAAACCGTGAAATTTACACGGGTCCACCTAGATCCGCCGAAAACCGTGCCGGTGGAGATAATTTAACCACACATGTAAATATATACCTTTCTCCTATTAAAACTTTTTTTCATGAAATTTACTGTAGTAGTAGTACAAATATATTGCGAAACCATAATTCTCTGTCTGTCTGTCTGTCTCTCTCTCTTAAATATAAACAACACCTAGAGGAGAGAGTGGGAGGTTTTTTTTCATGAAATTTAATGTTGTAGGAGTAAACATATATTTTTAGAAAACTATTTCATGTTTCGTTCCTGGATTATAGTATAGTATTTTACTTACATTTTTAACGATGTATTCTGGAACGCTTATTTTTTTTATTCAATAATAAATATATTTTTTACATTTAACGCTACGAGTTCGTTTTTTTATTGTGCCATTTTATCTTTTTTATTATTTTTATTTACTTTTGAGTGAGCCTTACATAAAAAAAATATGTTTAGAAATAAATGTTACAAAAGTCAAGAATAAATCACCAATCACCATTGGCAAATACACTGAGTAACACAGAGTCAAAACATATTTTACGTCTTGTTCTGTTTTGATTTTGTTTTACGGCATATCAATCCTTTTTCGTGTTATTTAATGCTGAATCGAGTAATTCTGTAACATTTATACAGCTTCACGTTGTTTACATAGTTATTACTTATGTTTTGTTCGTTTTATTTTGCTTCTTTTACAGGCAGTCATCATCTTCTAATGCCTACCGACAGGGCATACATATTTAAATACTATAAAAAATGAACACAACAATTTTTTAAAATATTTGTTTCATTACTTACGATTTAATTTATTTAAAGAAATATTTGGGGTTGTATTACTGTACACATAGATTCGAAAAAGTTGTCAAAAAACAAATATATAACAAATAAATGTTATCAAAGGCAAGATAAGTTACTTTTCTACCTAACTGGATATATTTTTCGTGTTTTTATTCAATGTAACATGTTTATTCAGCTCGAAAACCATACAGTGTTTACCGATGTATTGGAACATTCAAGATGGAGTCTGATTCTCTCTTTAACACGGTAAGTTTGGGAAAAGATGTTATAAATAAAAAAACGGATAAAATACTGTTAAAATCTCGCTCAATACGTGTTACTGTGACATAGGTTGACATATATTCGGCGGGTTTTTAATAGTATTTTGTATAGTTTTTTATTTATAACACTTTTTTCCAAACTTACGGTGTTAAAGAGGGTGTGAGACGCCATCTTGAATTTTCGAATACATCGGTAAACACTATGTTTTTCGAGCTGAATAAACATGTTACATTGAATAAAAACACAAAAAATATAACCAGTTAGGTAGAAAAGTAACGTATCTTGCCTTTGATAACATTTATTTGTTATATATTTGTTTTTTGACAACTTTTTCGAATCTATGTGTACAGTAATACAAACCCAAATATTTATTTCCGATTGAAAGATTTTCATTATATTTTATTTAACTAAAGAATTTTTCCATTATTTTTATTACATTGTTAGGTGAAGTTTCAGAATAGTTAAAACCATATTAAACCATATTAAGAATGGCTTTCAGCATGATTCTTACAACAGCGGTATCAAAGGGTAAAATCGATTTTTCTACCTCGCCGACTGTTGTTTGTTGTTTAATTTAGTTGGAATCGTTTATTCGGTAAAGAAAAAAAACCCACAGAAAACAAACAAAAAACGTGTCGAGTGTTACGTGAGATCGAGAAATAATGTCCGGTATATCACATCTTCTTGATAATTGCTAAAAAATAGAAAATTAAAGAAATTACTGAGGGAGATTTGGTTTTAAAAAGAAAATAATAAATTTTAATATTTTTAAAAATATAATTTAGGTGGGGGGGTGTAAAAACTATATCTCCCTCGGAAAAACAACCAACAAAAAATGAAATTAAAAAGATTCTTGATAAACGATAGCGGAGTTTTCAATAAAATTGATTAATACATTTATTTAGTGATTACTTTTTCTCTTAATGATTGATTTTAGAATTTTGAAGTAAAAATTGAAAAAAAATTAAAAATGAGTTAACGAGAGATTGTTAGCACATGGCATCTCTCGCGCCAAACAATATTTCGTTTTTAATTTATTAGTTAATTTTTGCAGAATTTGACAGGACAACAATAAATGTTGATAATTAATAAAATTATAATTTTAAATAACGCATGAGTGTATTTGGTATGAGAGAAAACAAAAACATAACAAAAAAAAACTATCATAATTAAAATCCAAAATAAAAAGTAACGAAGAATCGAATCGCTCCCTGTTTTTTAATTTTTTGGTTTTGTTTTTTATTATTGTTTTTATGACTCCAAAAAAACATCGTTAAAATAAGAACAAAAAAAAATTTGTAATTAAGTTTGTATGAACATAATAAACGCTTTAAAATAAGTGAAACCACTAAGAACTTAACCAGTTAAGTAGAAAACGGACACTTAGAAAATCGATTTTATTTAAAAAACAAAACAAAACATTAAACAAGTAAAAATGTTTTTTTAATAATGTGAGCGTGCTATAGTCTATTTTGAAAAAACAATATCTCCTTCAAGAACGATCATAAAATGTGTTTTCAATCGATATTTATTCAATAAGGGATCAGTTTTCCTACCTAGCGAAAGGGGACGAGTTTTCCGGGGTCGAGTTTTTCGGAGACGAGTTTTCCCGAGACGAGTTTTCCCGGGACGAGTTTTCCGGGCACCCCAAAATAGTTAACTCTTCTCCCCATAACCGTTTTTTATGCAGTAAAATACTTTGTTTCAATAATTATGGTTTAAATAAATATTTATTCCTTATTAAAAGATTTACAGAATATTTTATTTAACTGGAGAAATATTTATTGTTCATACATATATTTTCCCTTATTTTTTTTACATTGTTAAGTGTAGTTTCAGAATAGTTAACCCCCTCCCCATATAAGGAATGGCTTTCAGCATGATTCTTACAATAGTGCTATCAAAGTTTATTGAGAGCTGCTCAATAATCTTGCTTAATGGATCATTTAGCAAGGAATGAAGATGGTTATTCTGCTGTACCAGTTATTCTACCATCTACATTTACAGGAAGTCCTAGGAATCTACAACAGCTTTATCAAGATGCAATGGCAGTTTTCTGTGACCTATTCATTACTCACACGTGTAATCCAAAATGTCCTGAAATATTAAACAACTTGGGGTCATCAGAACTTGCACAAAATCGATGTCAACAATGTCACACAGTTTTTTTCTAAATTCACAGTCTAACTCCCCAGAACCTGCTGTGTGACCACTATTCTCACTCCAAGCAGTTGATCGACGTCCCTGTCACCGCCTCAATCATCACCAGCACTTCCTGACAATATCAACAGCATCAGTTACGATCGCATTGACCTTCAATAAAAGTTTAAACTAAAGTTCTTTGTTCTACTTGCTTCCATACGTTAATTTTTGTAATATAACAATAAGGAATTTCTTACTGATGTATTTTAAAAGATTTTAACTACCGTGGAATTTCCACGGGTCCTGCTAGTACTATATTATACTAAGTTTAATTCTTTCACTTTAATAATTAAAAAAAAACAATAACAATACTAATGTAGTCTATGAACTTATTTGCCCCCTCCAAAAACTCATACAACGCATACATAGGCCACACAACAACAACACTCTCCCGACGACTAACTTTTCATTTAGACGACAATAGTGCCATAAAACAACACCTAACATCACATGATAAAACCCTACAATCGTACGACATTAGAAATATCTTAACTAACAATACTGAAATTCGATACCTTCACAATTGCACACGAGGACTAAAATTACTAAAACTACAACCGCTTTTTAACCCGATCTCATTTAACACAGGGAAAAATATATTAACAATATTTAATAACACACACTGAACTAAAAAATAAACTATAAAAAAGGAAAATCGAAATTGAAAAATAAAATAAAATAATTCGCCCCATCTCTCCTGCACCTACCTTAATAACCAATTAAAAAAAATATATAAATACACCAAACCTTAAAGGAAAAGAAGAAGAAAGCGATAGTGATAACATTCGATAATCGGATGAACTGATAGAAAGTGCTTGAGGAGAATATGGCCGAACAACAATTTTTGAGCGCCATTTTATATAACATGCCAGCTGAAATTAAAACGACCGCTCGGCGAATGGAAACGATATCACGAAAAATCGGAAAAAAAGAATAACTCTGGCGTGTTCAATCAGACGTGCTTGAATAATTACTTGCTACCAAAATATACAAACACACACACACACACATATATATATATAAATATAAAAACATATATATATATATATATATATATATATATATATATATATATATATATTAGTGGTGGGACGATTCCAAAGTTTTCCCCGATTCCGTTCTTAATTTCCGATTCCGATTCGATTCCCGACTCCGATTCTTTTAATATTTATACATATTTAAATAGAGAATTGTTTTTTGTTTGTTTGTTTTTTTCTAAACTTTCAAATTATTACACAAATACCCGGTATTGTCCGGGCATATTTTCTCAAATGTTTTCCTTGTAATGTATTGCAAATTGAAAGACAACTAAAAGTTTATTCTTGTGTTACACAAAGCAAAGATATTTCAGTTCGTGGTTAGTTTACAACATACTACTCGAAAGTTTTCATAAACATTTGAAAATAGTCGACGATTGGTAGGTAAAATGAGAAAACGAACAAAATATTAACAACCTCCCCCCACCCATTGTTACTAACTAATTTCTAAATAACAATGTTAATATTTAGAAAACGATTTTTAACATGGAGAGGGCGTTGGTCTTCGTTAACTATTATGTGCTTTCCGTCTCTGAATATTTACATTTTATTTTGATTATATACATTTTGGTGGATTATTAAATTGGTTTGCTTTGCTGTAAAAAAATAAACAAAACAAAAACAAAGAGGAGATGCAAATTATAACAACTAGCGGGACCTTTGGAAATTCCACAGGAGGCTCATTCATATGTAATATATTGATGTTCTTATTCATTGTGTAAATAGGAATGCTCTTATATTATTGTAACTTTTGTTAAAACTGCAAAAGTATTCATCTAAGCTAGCAGGGACGCCTGGCTTAGCTAAGTCGTTAAGTACGCTTAAATATGATATTTTAATTATTGCAGATTTCGTATATATTATCATAGAGTTTTTTTTATTCTATCGATTTTATATATTATAAAGTTGCGATTTCATATATTAAAAAATATCCACATGACTTTGATGCATCAGCTTGAGTTCCTTCAGATATAATCGAAACCGAAACCAAAATTTCTAAAGAATTCTTGATAAAATTATTTATTTAAAAAATGGATCACTAGTGTTTCATCAGCTATAATCGAAATCGAAACCGAAGCTTTTGAAGAAATCTTACTAAAATTATGTATAAGAAAATAAATGACTTGAGCGACATCAGCTGTAATCAAAACCAAAACAAAACCAAAACTGATGAAGAATTCTTGGTAAAATTATTTATTATAAGAAATGGGGATCCATAATTAAACAATAGTCATTCGGATGTAATTGTGATACACAAAATAAATAACACACACCCTATCGTATTAACATAAAATATTGCTAAAAGTTATAAAAACCCACACTCCTTTTCTACTACTAACCCTAAGTACGAATGGCAATACAAACATATATCAATTACATGTGATTTGATGATTTTGCTGATTGGCCTTAGAATTAGTGGTAAAAATTATTTAACTGCTTAAAAAGTTAGAATGAACCGAAATGGTATCAGTTTACATTATATTTATATGCATAACTGAACTCCCATTCTAAATACTTAAATAACGTTTTAGTGTGTTCAGCATGAACGCCTAAAAAAGTAGAAACTAATATGTTTTGGGTATTTTAAATGTAAATGTAAGTTGCTTTTCTTAAGTTAACAAACTTCTTAATGTTTTCTTTCAAAGTTGTCAGATTTTCATCTATATTTTCACTTGTGCCAAAATCAAACAAAATATAAGGAAACATGACATATTTCAAAGGATGTGGTCATCAGACAAAAGCAGCGCCAGAAGAAAAAATCCAAGCATGTTAAATCTTTGATATACAGTCCGAAGTTTTAATGGACGCCATATAGCCATTCATCAATTGTAATACAATTAGGTATGGCGGAAAAGTTAAATATTAAATTAGTATATGGAATAGAAATAGATAGTGATATTATTACTTCTAGTTTGATAGTAATGTTTATAAGTGTTAAAGTTAAGTTTGCTAAGTTTATGGTAGTTTATGGATCGGGAAAAATTAGTAATATATATATATATATATATATATATAATTTAAAGGGGATTAGAACAATAGTTTAAAGAGCAGAGTGTATTTTAATGTAATAGTAAAATTACTAGTTTAATTAAAATACAGGGAAAGAAAAAGTGCTCGTTGTAATTTAGATCGAGCAATCACATTACTAAATATATATATATATATATATATATATATATATATATATATATATATATATATATATGTACTAGCATTTCAGCCTGGCGTTGCCCGGGTGTTTGGAGGTGTATGTTGAGAAAAAAAAAAGAAAAAGAAAAAGCGGTCAATTTTTTTAAACTTTGACCCCTATTATGTCCCCTTAACATTTATTGTTTTGGACTAAAATCAAGTTATTAAGTTATATCCATGTCCAAGAAACCTATATCTAAAATTTCAAGTGTTTAGACCCACAATTGGCGGAGGAGTTTGGTAGAATTTTCAAAGGTCAAATCGTTGAACTTTGACCCCTTGCTCGGGTGTTTGGAGGTGTATGCTGTGCAAAAAAAGCAAAAAAACAAAAAAAATGGTTAATTTTTTAAAACTTTGACCCCTATTATGACCCCTTAAAATTTATTGTTTCGGGCTCAAATCACTTTATTAAGTTATATCCATGTCCAAGAAACCTATATCTAAAATTTCAAGTGTTTAGACCCACAATTGGCGGAGGAGTTTGGTAGAATTTTCAAAGGTCAAATCGTTGAACTTTGACCCCTTGCTCGGGTGTTTGGAGGTGTATGCTGTGCAAAAAAAGCAAAAAAACAAAAAAAATGGTTAATTTTTTAAAACTTTGACCCCTATTATGACCCCTTAAAATTTATTGTTTCGGGCTCAAATCACTTTATTAAGTTATATCCAGGTTCAAGGAACCTATATCTAAAATTTCAAGTGTCTAGACCCAAAATTGTCGGAGGAGTTTGGTAGAGTTATTAAAGGTAAAATCGTTGAAATTTGACCCCTTAACAGCCAAATTTCTGGCTGACACCCGTCAGATGGATTTTCCCAAATCTCAGTACCCGGTATTTCAAATTTCGAGTCTATAGACAGAGTTATTGCGTAGGGAAATGTACACAGACAGACAGACAGACAGACAGACACATTCACTTTTATAGATATATAGATAGATATATTGTATGAAATACACACACACACATATATGTATATATATATATATATATATATATATATACTATTGAGTAAGGTGATTGATAATTTATAATTAAAATAAAACATTAAAAATCGGTTTCATAAGGAAGAACAAGCAAATTCAATGAATTATGAAACAGATTTTTAATTTTTAATTTTAATTATACATTATCGATCATCTTACTCAATATTAAAATAGCTCTAGGACATATATGTGTATCAAGCTTATATATCTACATTACAACGAACACTGTTTTCTTTTATTTTATTTTAATTGTATTATTGAATGTACTTATACATTAAAATATACTCTGCTCTTTAGACTCTTGTTCTTATCTCCTATATATGTCTCTGAAGTAGAGTGAAAAGCACATCTTATTTTTCTTTTATTAATATTATTTTTTTCTTGTACACATTTTTTGTGAATTATTCCATGGATTTCTGCCTTTGGATTATTATGGACCATCTTCTTCCAATTACGGGATTTCCTTGGATTTTACTTGTACAAATGGAAAGTCTTTTAACTTTCTTGAAGTTTTACATTTGGATTTTACCGTCACTGGATTTTTTCTCTTCCACCAGACTATCCATTAATGTGTAATCACTTTTTTCTTTACCATATTCCCTCTGCTTAACTTATTTCGTTTTCAAGTAAGATCTTTGACTTAATTGTTGTTTCATCAAATACTTCTGCATGCAAAATCCGATCTCGCATTTTGCTAATTCCTACCCTCTGATGAGAAGGAGAGTATTTCTTCGAAACTCCGCGGATTAAGGACTATCCATTTATCTAGTGTTTCCTTTTCAGATTAAATATGTTTTTAACTCATTTCAAAGTGTTTTTTTAACATATTTAATTAACCGTTTGCTCATATATACATGTATATATATATATATATATATATATATATATATATATATATATATATATATATATATATCTTGTATGAAATCATTTTAGCTGGCTCTAATCATTTTTAACCTAAATAAAATCGTATCTAACACATTGATATTTCATTTTTTTCTTCTCAGTTTGTCCTATTTCCTCATTAAGGGAAACTTCGGTAGCTAAATTTCACACATATATATATATATATATGCATATATATATATATATATATATATATATATATATATATATATATATATATATATATATATATATATATACTAGCAAAAGTACCCGTCGCTGACTGGGTTCAAAAACAGCCTACAGAAAAAGGACTCTGATTTATGAAAGTATGATAGGTTATGAAAAGGAACGGTTGTAAAGAGATAGCTTCAAATTTTCACTATTTTATTATACCATTCCTACTAAAGTTAAAACATACTCATCAAAGTGTTGTCATGTACATCTATATCAAAAACACTTGTAAACTTTTTTTTTTAATTTTTAAATGTTTTATTTCCATACATTGTGGACCAGGCTCGAACGCAGACCCCATGATTTTAATGAACCACCGTTCTGCCAGATCCAAGATACCCATTCCTGTGTCTCAATACATCGTCTATCATTATATGTAATCAGTTTTTTAGAATAGTCAACCATATAGGAGCCTATTCGTGACCAGACACACACACACACACATATTCAGCTATATACATACATATATATATATATATATATATATATATATATATATATATATATATATAATCAATGCCTCAGCATTTCCAGTTTCGGTCTTAACTTTCCTTTATATATATATATATATATATATATATATATATATATATAATATGAAGCTGATATACATATATATAAAGGAAAGTTAAGATCGGAACTGGAAATGCTGAGGCATTGATTAACAGAGGACCCAGATAATGAAAGCTTGGAAATTCATCGAAACAAAATTGCACGTAAATCAGTCAACACAAATCGTTATGCTTTTGCAAAGAAACTTTTCGTGGAAACAATAAGTGGTAAGCTTGACGTGCCAAGGGAGGCACCCAAGGGTCACTTGAAAATAACATATTCGGATGAATTGAGCCGTATCTCAATACCTCCGCTAAAGGACTTACCAAAACCGAAAAATCATATTATAATGTTCAATGATAGCAGAATAAAACTGAACGAAGTCTGAGATTTTTTGCATACAGCCCGCGCTTGTTACGCCGCAGACATGAATGGGATATTACACAAGTTATATAAAAATTGTCCACGTGTCCACAAGAGACTTACTGTCCTCCTTTGGCGAGTTTGGAGGCAGGGCATTGTCAGTACATACTAAAAGAGATGAATAAAAAATATCGCGCTTTAATGGAGGGCTATATAGAGACGACGCATTATTTTTAGTTAATTCAAGCGATCGGATAATAGAAAAAAACTAGAAATTAAATCAAACCATTTTTTAATGAACTTACGTTAGAAATAACATAAGCCTGCAATTGTAATATTGTGATTTTTGGATATAACCTTAAACTTTATCAACAATACTTCTGTACTAAACATATATAGGCTATAAATCTAACTATCCTAAAAGTATGAAATTATCTCATTACATCAAAAAGAAATTATCCCAGTATATCAAAATGAAAATCGAGGATATCACAAAATAAGAATATTTCAACAAAAATAAGGATTATTATAAGGAAGCATTAACTAGATCAGGATATCAAGAAAATATAAAATACATAAGGAAAGTTGATAATGAAGATAGTAAATTAAAATACACAATATCATATCACATGGCGATGAAGGTAAAAGAAATGTAGAGAATAAAAATAAGTATAAAATAAGTATAAAAATTAAAAAAGTGATATTAAAAAGGATAAACTACCGTATAATTATAATAAATAAGTTATTCAGAATAGAAATAGACGCACGAAACAAATCTCGTTTAATCCACCTTTCAGTGAACATATAAAAAATAATATCCCTAAAGAATTTTATTGAACAATTCGTAAAATCGTCCCCCAGACAAAAGATTAAGAAAAATAATTAATAAGAACTTTTAGTCTCAACCGCTGCAAATTTAAGTAAAACTATAAGTTCAAATAGTAGCATATAATAAATCAGTTATGAAGAAATAAAATAGACGCACAAAGGAATTCTGGTTTAACCCACCTTGCACTGAACATATACAAAACATTATCCCTAAATGATTTTACAAAATAACTTATAAGAACTTCCCCTTCAGACAATAGATTAAATAAAAAAATAATATGAACACAGTTAAACTCATTCTCAACATCTGAAAATTTAAGTAAATTTATAATATATCCAAAGAATAGTAAAATTAACAAAATAAGGAAGAATAGTTGGATCGAATCAGGTGAATTATATATTGAGAAAAATGTAACTGTAGAATACCTTACCAATGCCCAATGTTTAAGTTTTGCAATTGTATATAAATGTGCAGTAAATGGGAATAATAGTAACAAAGATATACTTATGTGGGGATGGATGTAATTTTAAGGACAGATGCATAAACCGTTTGACATCATTCAACATTGAACCAGAAAATGAACTAAATTGATATAATAAGGATAGGACTGAGGATATGACAAGACTAAATATTAAAAATAAGAAGCGAAACACGACTTCATTAGATGATTAGGCTAGGGAACAACGTAAGATTGAAATAGAAGATGAATTAAAATTGATAATAGTACATAAAGTTAGAAAAATATAAACCTAGTAAATTAATAAGATGTAAGCTATGCTTAGTTGAGTCATACCATATAGTGAAGTCTAAGAACAAATTTTAAACAAGAATTTTGATGTAATACAAAGTTATCTATATAGAAATAAATCCATATTATCACGCCTAAGACCTTAATAAATTCACATGCATTATTAATATTAATTAAGGAATGTGTTGTGAGTAAAATGTAAGTGTTGTAAGATAATTCAAAATTTAATACGGGGAATTTTGGATGGTGTAATAAATGAGTAGTAGGTTATTAACTTAACATAGAGAAAATAAACTAAATATTACCTTAATAAGTGAAATATAATTAAAGTTAAATTTAGTAATTGTTATTGATAAGAAACTAACACCTGATACATTTCAATAGCACATAAATGAAATGATTGCAAAATATTGAGATGAACAGATTATGATGAATAAAAATAGATTAAATCTGAAATCAACTAACATAGATTGCTATAATTTTATATGATTTAACGTAAATTGATATAAAGAGAATGATGTGAGAACTACAAGTTTAACAATAAGCATTGGAGATTAATGAAGATAAAAATAAAAATAATGATTTTATTTTACATGGGGGTAACCACTTATCAAGGCCCGAAGGCCACCCAGGGATAAGGTTTATTGCATGTACAGTAATCAATGAGATATTATTGTAGTAATCATTAGTATTTGGGTTTTTGATAGAGTGTCTTACTTACGGGGGCGGTTTGTCAGGAGTGTGTTTATGTTGAACTTGAAGACGTTCAAAGTGTAGTCAGGTGGGAAACTGGCAAGCGGCAGGGAGTTCCACTGGCGTGCACTTCAAAGAAAGAAGCTTTGCTCACGGAATCTAAGTTTGGATTTAGGCACAGATAAAGAGTGGGGAAAATTATTGACAGTAGTTTCAGCCAGACGGGTGTTTCTCGTGAAAGATTGGCGAGGGGGGGACTAAGGATTGGAGCTCAGACGAGCACCTGCCATGGAATAAAGGAATTTCGATGAAATTATGAATCGATAAATGTGATTTATTTCACTTAAACTGTCTCGATATAGTGAATAATAGGGAATGCTAAAAATTAAAAAAAAATCATCTTCAAATAAAGGTACGGTTGAAATTGATAGATTCAACTTTTAAATGAACTTCATAACAAGAATAAAGTGAATATAAATATTAACTAAAATTTCTTAAATAAATATTTTAATTTACCGTTTTTTTAAAGAATAACAAAAAAAAAAAGAAAAAATAACATGTAAATAAAAAAATATACAAAACTAAGGCAAATTAAGAAATGAATAGCTGGAAATATAAATTGAGACTCAAATCTAAAATGTGTAATTTTGGAGTTGGTGAGTAAATCAATGAATAAATAAACCAGAGGGGAAAATAATTATAAAATAGCAAAATATTAAATTGAATATAAAAATAGGAAATTGTAGAATTATCATCTAAAAATAAGAAATACGAAAGTATCGAAGTCATATGACGGTGTTTGGCACGAAAGTCTTCCAAACATAAGTTAAACCATATTGTATTACTGGACGAATTTATATAAATACAACAACAGGTGTATAAGTATGTGTGTCTGTTAGCCTGTGTGTAAATATTTAACCGATAAACTCTGAAGCTACTCGTCACATAACATTTTAATTAACAGGTGATAGTTATCATACACCAAGGATTGTTTACAACGAGTTGAATCATTGTTATGATGTACGAATAACGCGTACATGCATGTCGTCAAGTTGAAATGCTACATGTTCATTCTAACTTACCAACATGTTTTTATTTCTTTCTTCGCATGCCCAAATTCAATTAATTTCCTTAACTCGTTTAATATTAAAGCTTTCGTACCTAGTTCTCGATAGCTACATCGGTAGGGAACGCGACTAGAGCGAGAAATATTTTGATTTCGATCCTAGCTGATAGAACCCAAGCTATTTATTTAATTTTAGAAATGACAACTATATATTAAATACAGCAACGGTAGTCCCCCACCCCGCTATTACTTAATACAATCAAATCCTTATGACACAAAAGTAAAATACAGGTTCACCTCAATAGTTTTTTTTTTAAATTACATTTTCACCCCAAACAAGGCAAATTGCCATTTTGGTGTAGGGAGCTGCTATCAGGGGCAACAACTACTGGGGCACTATGTTGGGATTTAGGAAGCAAGATGCCGGTTCACGTTACACTTGAACTTCTGCATGTCAGTACAGTTAGGGAAGCAGAAACGTGGAATAGAATTCCAGAGTCTAGCGGGTCTGGGGAAGAAACTACTGGAGTAGAAAGATCTTTTACATCTCGGGATCTCTACTGTGTGGGGGTGGGATTTAGCTGCCTGCCGGTTTTGTCGAGGGAGTCTACGTCGTGGGGGCACATGTGTCTCCAGTTCGTCAGAGCATTCACCATTAAAATACTTGTAGAACAGGCAGAGGGATGCAACGTTTCGTCGATGGGACAGTTGTACCTCAAAACAACATGCTATAAATGCGGATGTGCCACAGGAGTCGATCCTTGGCATTTATTATTTCTGATATTCATAGATGATTCCTTGATAAAATTAACTCCGAGATAGGAATATTTACTGATGATACTGCGCATAATAATATACACAAGGGGAAAACGAATGAAAAATATAGAACAAAATTGCTGGAAAATTAGAGGAAGATTTCCAATCTGTAGTAGAATCGGAACGTATATGAATGGTAACATTCAATGCTGGCAAAACTAAGCTACTCTTTTGAGCAATGACACGAATTAGTTGGTATGGTACGCTTACTGAAAGGGTTTGTTCAGACCCCTAGGTTTAACATTAATAGACAATATGAATTGAGACAAATACATTGAAAACATTTCCCAGATTGCTGTGAAGAAGTTTGCTTTGTCTACCGTGTTAAAAAAAAAATTACTCACACCTAAGAGTATCATATATTTCCACAAAGCTACCATTTGCCAATGAAGGGAGTATTGCTACCACATCTGGGCTCCTGCATCTGACACTAATCTCCCGCTTGTAGACAACGTCTCAAAAATGTACCCATCCTTATAGGGTTTGCACTATCACTAAAACTCCTACCACTGTCTCATCGCCGAAATGTTGCATCCCTGTGCCGGTTTTAAAGTTTATTAATAGAATGTGTCCAGATAGATGGAAGAATTTATATCTCTTCGCCGTAAATACTCCCCCACTAATCCGACAAGCAGCAAAATGTCATGCCGACACTGTAGAGATATCTAGATTGCAGTAAGCCTTTTACTCTAATAGCTTCTTCTATTCGAATTGTTAGACTTTGAAATTCCTTCCGGGGGCTTCCGTGATTGTACTTACATGCAAATGTTCACAGACATTTCGGTGCTCAACTCTTTACATAGTGTCTCTGTAGATTTGGTTCAAAATATTAGTTCTTTACATTCAAGTAGCACTGTGTCTTTTTGGGGGTATAATATTAATAATAATAATAATAATAATAATAATAATAATAATAATAATAATAATAATCCCTACCCTATCCCCTCCCCCATTCCCTCCCATTACTTAATCACCGCCCCCTCCCACAAAAGAATGATGCGAAATAGTCGAGAAGGGTCAAGGATGATGAAAAGACCGAGGAGAGAGTATTGACCAGGTCTCAACCGGACAAGTTCGAAAGGAGCTGGGATCTTGGGGAGGCTTATTGCCACTCAAATTCCAGTGGAGACCAATGGTCGCTGCTAGCGAGAGATCGATGGTGGGCGATTATTGCGATAATGCAAATTCATTTGCAAATCTTACCAGAAGAGTTGGAGAACGCTAGAAAACTGGGGAAACTTGTTGTCACTCAGCTTTCAGAGAACACCATAGACTATTTTCAAGCATAGATACTTTATGCCCCGTGTGAAGGCCCCTTGTGAGGCAATAATAATTCGTAAAATCTGAGTGATAAAATGTCTCTAGGTAAATATGTTACTAAGAATACAGGGAACATTTTACTTATTATAAGTCAGCGAGTGAGTATTATCAAATCGATATCAATATATATATATATATATATATATATATATATATATATATATATATACATATATATATATATATCAAATCATGAGAAGTAAAATATAGAATAATTACTTCAAATTGATCGGGTCCCAGAGATCGAAAGCCCTATGTGTTTCTCTCGGTACGCTACTATGTTTCCCCCGTGCGTATTAGCGGTAGTGTCACAAGGGGTTTCATGTAAATAAAAGATAAGAAAAGGAGCGTACTTTTTTTTTTATCTTTATATAGCCAAATATATGAGACGCACATTAACGCCGTTTCTAAAAAAAAGTGTTACTGGGGAGATTAATAGCTTAATG
This sequence comes from Euprymna scolopes, assembly GCF_053919585.1. Taxonomy (NCBI): domain Eukaryota; kingdom Metazoa; phylum Mollusca; class Cephalopoda; order Sepiida; family Sepiolidae; genus Euprymna; species Euprymna scolopes. The sequence goes on from NC_136499.1 coordinate 36,207,024, forward strand.
GCCGTGATAACAATGACAATAAAAGTACCAGATTTATTATCCGTGAACGATAATCGCGTCTGTTCTTTTGTAACTATATTAAATATACTCGTCCCGTGACGATTAAAATTAATTGCCCGTGCTGAAACGATTTTAACCACATTTACGTCACGTTATACACATAAAAATCAACTAATAATGATACTAAAACATATGTCTCATTCATTTTTTTTAATATTTATCAAAATCTATTTCACGATTTCGATTCTAGATATTATCTGATATTTTAGAGTTTTAAAAAGAGATTGACATTTCCCAAAATCATTCTTATTGATAAATTTAATGCAAATATGAAACATGAAATATAAAACGAGACATTGAGCTTATATTATAAGCACACGCAACACGTTTAAGATACTCTACAGAAATTAGAACTTGAACATTTACCGACATCAGACCCGTAGAAATTTCACGTAATGAGAAATATATTAATCACCAGATTTGTTTTGATGAAGCTGATGCGTTTCTAGACACAAAAAAACAATTTTTTCCTGGCAGAAAAATTAATACAACCCAGCAAATATGAGTTTATTAACATGCCTATGAAAATATTGTCCATTGTATTTTAAATAAAAAAATGACCCACATGAGATAAAATAATAAATACTAATACGTACTAAGAAAATAATACTGTGCTACATAGTTCAATACAAAAATAAAATCACATTGTAAAAAACGAATCTTTGATTTATTTATTCAGTACAACATTTCTAGGCAGGCAATGTTTTTGCCCTGTTTCTTTCAAATGTTTCCTTTTCTACGTACATTTTTGCTAACTTCGTCAGTTGGGGAATAACAACTATTTTTTTTACAAGGTGGTCACCACTTATCAAGGCCTGAAAGCCACTCAGGGATAAGGGTTACTGTAAGTACAATACGTTAGTGTGGATATTTAGAGTGTCTACTTAAGGGGGCGGTTCATCAGGAATTTGTTTACGTGGGACTTGGATACATCCAAGTTGTGGTCAGGAGGGAAGCAGGCAGACGGAACAGAGTTCCACATGCGTGCAGTTATAAGAAAAAAAGCTTTGTTCATGCAATAAGTGTATTTTGATTTTTATGTTTAATTTCTAATATTAATAACTACATTCTATTTCAGTGCTTAATTTATATTTTTTTATCTCCCGATTGTTTTATTTAATGATAGCGTCTTCTCGTCATAAATGTTTATCATATCTACCATGTTGATTGCATGAACAGATTAGGAAATTGAATTCATTGTTAATTCGTGAGAGGTGGATCTATCACCATACGTTCCCTTAAATAAACACGCCAGTTGGACTTTTATTATGTACAATAGTTACTAGATTTTGTTTTAAAGGAGAGTAGAGAACGTTTTGTGGAAGCGTTGTCGGCAGTTCCCGTTACTCTCGCTTCTCTTTATTTGTCACTCAGTCCTCATTTTTTTTAATGAGTAATTTTTCTGACACAGGGAGAATAAAAAGCTGTATTCTAGGTTGGCAGTATTTTGCGTGAACAGTCGGCAAAGATGGCGGAAATTTTCTGTTCTATGTCTATTCTTGTAGCCATGTCACTAGTAAGGGTGCTGGAGGTAAACGTTTTATATGGGCTGACGTTATCCGCCTGATAGTCAGGGACCCTAACCTTGGATTAACCAATAAGGAGGCTGTCCTATCAGCAGGCTGAAAGTACTGGGACTGCTGTATTGCGTTTGGTGAATGGATTCTGGACCATGCAGTAGTCTCTGGTGGGGCCACTCGATACCATACTAGTGGGTAATTGTTACGGCTTTACCTTACCATGTGCTACAAGAAAAATCTTCGTTACTTTTCTCTCTTTGTTTCTCCTCTCTGTCCTGCTCTAAGCAAGTCTGACGACCTAGTCCACAAACTCCAAAATTCCATCATGACAAGTTTCAATAAAAAATACACGATGAAACCCGGACCTGGAGCTTCTATCATATACCCCCACTACCATGTCTCCTTCTCCAACATCAGGGGTCTACGTTCTAACCTTCCAGGGGTTGAAGCCCAATTATAGGAGACTAAACCAGACCTTTTATTTTAAAGCAAAACTGAATTGGACGGACTATTTCTCTAAATGAGTTCGTAATTAAAGGATACTCTAACCTAACTTCCAAATCTGACCCCCAAGATCGCCATGGGCATGGAATATGTGCCTATATAAAATATGGCTTTCCATGTGGTAGGGACATCTCCAGAGAAGATCCTAACTTACCCTATATGTGCTTCCGAGTAGCACTAGCTCACACTACGGCATTTATATTTACTCTCTATCGCCCCCATAACAGCGGAGTTACTATCTTTAAAAGCATATCTGAGAAAATTGACCAAGTTCTATCAGAATATCCTTCAGCTAACATTCACGTATGTGGAGACTTCAATGTTCACAACGTCGAATGGTTGACCCACTCAAACAAGACCGATGATGAGGGGAGATTCTGTCATGATTTCTCCATTGCTTATGATTGTTCAGGAACCCACCCGTGTGCCCGACAATGACGGCCAGTATGCAAGTCTCCTAGACCTTTTTCTCACAACTTGCCCTGAACTATGTTCAGTTTCCGTTCTGTCTCCTCTTGGATCTTCCGACCACTCAGTTGTATCAATTAAGATAAAAATGAAATGTAATAAGTCCTCAGACGTACCTCTCCATCGTACAGTATATCGGTACACTATGGCTGACTGGGATAGTTTCTGCACATTTATATCGGATCTTCCTCTGCGTTCCATGTTTAAAAAGGATGTGTCGTCTATAGTATCAGACCTGACGGAATGATTAATTGTAGGTATAGACAATTTCATATCCTCGAAAAAGTTCCAACAAAAACCTAACAGCCAGCCATGGTTTTATCCAGAATGTGCTGCTGCTATTGCGCACAGAAATCACTTTTTCCACTGCTTCCAACGTAATAGATGTATGGAAATTAAAGCCGCTTTCAGGACTGTCAGCAACCATTGTAAGAAAGTAATAAAGAACACAAGAGAGTTGTATGCTCAGTCCGTCAAGTCCAAAGTAGTTGAGCAGCGGCTTGGTTCCCACCAGTTTTGGCAAATAGCAAACAGAATCCTGAACAGAAGCGTGTGCTCTATCCCAACTATCATCAATGGACCTAAGTCAGCATTAGACAAAGCCAAACTCTTTGCCAAGAACTTTCCAGCCAATTCTACCCTTTGCGACCAAAGCTGCCAACCCCCAATATTTCCTCCTGTATCAGAAAACACACTATGTGATATAAAAATATCTGTACGTGATGTTGTCAAGCTAATCAAAAACCTTGATTCCAGTAAAGCAACCGGCCCTGACGGTATTCCAATTATAGTACTAAAAAAACTTCAACCAGAAATAGCACCCATACTTACAAAACTGTTTAAATATTGTCTTAAGGAGAATTGCTTCTCATCACTCTGGAAAATCTCATCAGTATGCCCTGTATTTAAGAATTCAGGTGATCGTTCATCCCTCTCCCAGTACAGGCCGATAAGTCTCCTGTGCGTCATGAGTAAGTTGCTGGAATATGTGTTAAATAGAGAAGTAATCAACCATCTCAGCAAAAATAACCTTCTTAGTGACACACAATATGGTTTCCGTTTTGCTAGATCTACAGCAGATGTGCTTACAGTTATACCTCATAGAATTAGCGAATCTCTCGACAGAGGCAACCTTTCTAGGACAATTTCTCTTGCCATATCAAAGGCCTTTGATACGGTATGGCATAAAGGTTTACTTCACAATATCTTCAGCTATGGTATAGTTGGAAATGTCTTCTCAATTATTAAATCATTTCTTTTAGATAGGTTCATAAGAGTAGTAGTTGATGGGCAAAAATCAGAAGCTCACAGTATAAATGCTGGAGTCCCCCAGGGGTCCATTCTGGGCCCAACTATTCCTGATCTACATAAATGATCTTCCAAATCACATCCTTACATCATTCGTAGACATTTTTGCTGACGACACTACCATCTATGATAGCACATCTAAGACAGTAAACGACCAAGTTCTCTCCGATTCTCTCTCCTCTGATCTTGATCACGTTATACAATGGGGAAAGGAGTGGCTGGTTACTTTTAATGCATCTAAAGCCAAGCTTCTATCTTTGCATCATCAACGTTCTAATCCCCATCTGGCATCAATTAAAGTGAGGCCTCAAGTTTTGACAGGCTTCTGGGTTTGAACTTTACTCCTGATCTTAAATAGAATACGTACATCAAATATGTTGCCAAAGCCACTGAAAAAATGGTCGGATCCTTCTATCGCTCCAGAAGATATCTCACTGCTGATGCAATTCTCTATCTATATAAGAGCCAGATACATCCAAGGATGGAATACTGTTGCCACATCTTGGCAGGAGCTGCTAGAAAAGAATTGCCCTGCCTTGATAGGGTTCAAAATAGACTTCGTGGCCTGGTGGGAGATGTCCTTTTCTCTTCGCTGCAACCTCTATCCCACAGAAAAGATGTTGCGAGTCTGTCGCTGCTTTATCGTTATTTTCATGGAAAGTGTTCGACTGAGCTTCAATCTATGGTCCCCCCTCGCCAAACTTTCACAAGAAACACTCGACTAGCTGAAAACATTATCAATAATTTTCCCCACTCTTTATCTGTGCCTAAACCTAAACATAGATTCCATGATAAAAGCTTCTTTCTTAGAACTGCACGCCTGTGGAATTGTCTTCTGTTTTCCTGCTTTCCAGCTGTCTATAATATGGTTGTCTTCAAGTCCAACGTGAACAAGTTTCTGATGAGCCGTTCCAGTTAAGTTAACAAATTTACCGAACTTTCATTACTATCGATTAATATATTGTCCTTTTGACTACTCTAAACTCTTTAACCCTTATCCCTGGGTGGCCTGGATAAGTTGTGACGCCTATGTAAAATAAATCTACGTTTTGATTTAGGCATAGATAAAGAGTGGGGAAAGTTTTTGACAGTGGATTCAGTTTGACGCGTGTTTTTTGTAAAAGATTGGCGAGGGGGGGCAGAGATTGCAGTTAAGACGAGCACCTGCCATGGAAATAATGATAAAACAAAGATAGGCTTGCAACGTCTCTTATGTGGGAGAGAGGTTGCAGGGAAAAGAAACGGGCATCACCCACTAAGTCACAAAGTTTATTTTGTATTCTATCAAGGTAGGATAGGCTGTTTTTAGCAGCTCCTGTCCAGATATGGCAGCAGTATTCCGTCCTTGGACGTACTTGGCTTTTATACAGATAGAGAACTGCATCAGTAGTGATATATCTTCTGGCGCGGTAGAAGGATCCCACCATCTTTCCAGTGACCTTGGCAACAGAGTTGATGTACGTGTTCCATTGCAGATAAGGAGTGAAGGTCAAGCTTATAAACATTACCACGAGTTTCTTTCTCACATCATTGCACAAAGAAGATCGAAACAATTAAAATACTCGAAAGAAAACAAATTTTGAGAAATGTTTATTAATTCGTATAAATTAGCAATTATATAAACTTCACGAAAATCAGTGATGCTGATATTTTCATATTTTACCTTCTGTTTGTTCTCTTTTCATAAAATAAAGTTGAACAAATATAACCCAACTTCTCCAATATTTATCATAGCTGCTGTGTGTCAGGATAACCAATGACTGGCTGTATCCTATCATAAGACTGTATTGAATATGTACTTATATATATATATATATATATATATATATATATATATATATATATATATATATATATATATATATATTCTCTACAATTATATAAACGCAATTTTGTCTGTGTGTGTGAGAGTTTATTTCTTTATAGACTCCAAAACGGCTGAACAGATTTTCTTTAAAATTTACAGAACTTTGTCTGGGACTGATCTTAGTTAATTTTTGTCCCAGAATATCTCCGAGAAATTACTGATACTCGAAACCGTTATCTATCATAGGTAAGGCATGTGAAGTTTCCTCCCGAGCGATTGTACAGATTTTTATGATAATAAAAATATAGGTGTGAAATAATCGTTGGGCATCATTCAATCCTTGGCAACGACGGGCATGCCCGCTAGTATATATATATATATATATATATATATATATATATATATATATATATATATATATGAAATAAAATGGAGGTGGAAGGTCCTGGATACTCAACGTTTCGCCCGATTTATGCGGGCTTCTTTAAGAGGGATGTTCATTGACGAGAGAGTCGGAGGATCGGGGCTATATATAATGATGGGGGAGAGCAACGTTTTATCACGTGAAATCAACTTTTTTATCACCATATTCTCTATGCTTCATTTTTTATTTATCAAGTAAGATCTTTGACTTACTTGCAGTTTCATCTAATACTTTTGCATGGAAAATCCGATCAGGCATTTTGCTAATTCATACTCTCTGATGAGAAGGAAAATATTTCTTTGAAACTCCGCGGATTAAGGACTGTCCATTTATCTAGTGTTTCCTTTTCAGATTAAATATGTTTTTAACTCTTTTTTCAAAGTGTTTTTAGCATGCTCTATTAATAATTTGCTCTTATATATATATATATATATATATATATATATATATATATATATATATATATATATGCATATATATACATCTGTAGAAATATATTTTCTTATAATATGTACCAATCCTTTTTTTTAGAAGTTCGATGGAATTACAGAGCAATATAGTGAATACATGACAAAAAACTATATTCCAAAATTTATGATGTTGACCATCTTATTATTGATTCCTTATACACACACACACATACACACACACACACATATATATATATATATATATATATATATATATATATATAAGTAACCGTATCTATGAGTGCGGGCAGACTCTACCAAACTCCTCTCTGAATTTTAGACGACAGACTTGAAGCTTAATATATGAAGCGTTTGGAACTTTGGACAAATTTCATATGTTTTTAGCGGAGAAGTAGGTTATAACGTGTTAAAATTGAAAATAAAAGCATATACTGTTACGTTTTTTTTTTTAATTTATGTTTACGTATGGATTTAGGTCATAGGGTAACAGATAAGGCTGATGATATGTTTAAGTTTCGATTGCTGTTGATGAAACCTAAGTCCTAGTTTTTTACATTTTGAAATGATTTTATGTAAGATACATTATAATAATAGAGCATTCACTGTATAATAAATTCGAAATCTGCATGAATTAAAATATCATATTTAAGCGTATTTTAAATGTTCTAAATATTGAAAGCCAGGCAGAAGATAATTTCCCTTCGACACAATATAAAACTAAATATGTCCGAAGATAAAAAAAACTACTGTCAAATTTAAGCGGCAGTTGTTTCGATGGAGTACCGACTGTACTTTTCAGGCTAATCGAGACTGTTTTTTTTTACTGTGAATTTCTTACAAAATAGACGTCGCTAGGCCTCCTTTATTCTATCATTATTTCCATGGAAACTCTGTTTTTTTCACTGTAAAAATATTCACAACAAGAACTAATCTAATAATAATTAGAACAGAAAGATTATCTCTTCTTCTCTATATAAATAAAATGAATTCATTTTCCTATCTGAGTTTGACCTTAATAGGATTAAAACTCGAAGTATCATGCAAATGTAATATGCACAAACTGTAGCGCATTATCTGAGGTGTGCTTAAGGCCTATTACCTCTACCCTTGCTCGATAATCGTACATTCCTATATTTTTCTGGTGAGAGTTCACTGCCAAAACCTGTAAGAATCTAGGGAAGTTGTAAAATCTTTTAGCTCTATTTAATTCCTCCTTTTACTGCTCCCCATTTACACCGCCGCTTCATCTTTCACAAGGAACCAAAAACGAACGAACACCGACTACGTGTTTTGTAGTTGTATACAAAAACTGAAATGCTTCCTATTGCGGGAAACGCACCACGACTAATTATACATTGCTGATTTACACTTTATTTTATTTTATTTATTTATTTTTACAAGGTAGTCACAACTTATCTAGGCCCGGAAGCCACTCGGGGATAAGGGTTATAGTGTGTACAGTACGTTAGTGTGTGAGATTTGATAAACTGTCTTACTTAAGGAGGCGGTTCATCAGGAATTTGTTTACATTGGACTTGGAGACATCCAGGTTGTAGTCAGGTGGGAAACAGGCAATCGGGACAGCGTTCTACAGCATGCACTTCTAAGAAAGAAGCCTTTTTCATGGAATCTATGTTTTCATTTTGGCACAGATAAGGAGTGGGAAAAACTTTTGACAGTGGGTTCAGCTAAGCGGGTGGTTATCGTGAAAGATTGGCGAAGGGGGACCAGATATTGGATTTCAGACGAGCATCTGCCATGGTAGTAACAATAAAACAAAGACAGGATCGCAACGTCTCTCCTGTGGGAGAGAGGTTGCAGGGAAGAGAAAAGGACATCATCCACTAGGCCACAAAGCATATTTTGTACTCCGTCAAGGCATGATATGCTGTTTTTAGCAACTCCTGCCCAGATGCGGCAGCAGTACTCCATCCTTGGACGTACTTGGCTTTTATACAGATAGAGAATTGCATCAGGGGTGAGATATCTTCTGGAGTGGTAGAAGGATCCTCCCATTTTTCCAGCGACGTTGCCAACTGATTTGATGTACGTATTCCATTTCAGGTCAGAGGTAAAGGTCAAGCCCAGAAGCTTATCAAAACATGAAGCTTCCCCTAGACGAGAGCAATCCATTTCGATTGATGCCAGATGGGAATCAGAGCGTTGATGATGTAAAGATAGAAGCTTGGTTTTAGATGCATTAAAAGTAACCAACCACCTCCCCCCCACTGTACCACGCGATCGAGATCAGAGGAGAGAGAATCTGAGAGAACTTTGTCATTTACGGCCTTTGCTGTGTTACCATAGATGGTCGTGTCATCAGCATAGATGCCAACGAATGATTTAAGTATGTGTTTTTGGAGATCATTTATGTATATCAGGAAGAGAATTAGGCCTAAGATGGACCCCTGAGGGACTCCAGAATTAATATTGAGGGCCTTTGATTTCTGCCCATCAACCACTACTCTTATGAGCCTATCGAGGAGAAATGATTTAATGACCGAGAAAACATCGGCAGTTATACCGTTGCTGGAAATCTTGTGAAGTAGGCCCTTATGTCATACTTTATCGAAGGCCTTTGGCAGGTCAAGAGTAATTGCCCTAGAGAGGAAGCATTTATTCAAGAGAGTCGCTAGTCCTATAACCGTTAGCACATCTGCTGTAGATCTGGCAGAACGGAAACCATGTCACTAAGAAGGTTACTTCTGCTGAGGTGGTTGACTACTTCTCTATTTAATATGGATTCTAGCAGTTTACTCATGACACACAGGAGACTTATTGGTCTGTACTGATAAGGAGATGACTTATCACCTGAATTCCTAAATACAAGGCATACTGATGAGGTTTTCCAGGGTGTTGGATAGCACTTCTCTTTAAGGCAACGCTTAAACAGTTTTGTAAGTATGGGGGCAAGTTCTAGTTGAAGCTTTTGCAGCACAATGATTGGAATAACGTCAGGTCCAGTTGCTTTACTGGTATCAAGGTTCTCGATTAGCTTGACGACATCACGCACTGATATTTGTATGTTGCAGAGGGTGTTGTCCGTTATAGGAGGAAATACAGGGAGTTGATGGCCTTTGTCGCATAGGGTAGAATTAACTGCAAAGTTCTTGGCAAATAGTTTGGCCTTATCTGATGCTGACGAGATGACCTCAGGTCCTTTGATAATGGTTGGGATAGAACGCACGCTTCTGTTCAGGATCCTGTTTTCTATTTGCCAAAACTGGTGGGAACCAAGCCGCTGCTCAACTACTTTGGATGTAACGAACTGAGCACATAGCTCTCTTGCATTTTTTATTACTCTTTTGCAGTGGGTGCTAAGTCTTGAAGGCAGATTTAGTCTCAATGCATCTATTTCTTTTTTCTGCATAATTAATTTATAAATTAATTAATAATGGGAGTATTTTTTCTGTTTATTTTGTTAACATCGGTTGACAAAAAATTTATTTGTACATTCTCTTGAACAAAAAAAAAATCTCTACTTTCCCATAACTATTTTACTGCCGGATGGAAAGTTTTATTTGTTTTGTTGCTTGCACGTCATATCAACATGTTTCCGTTTATTTTATGCTGAATACAGCATTAAAAAAAATAATGCCGTAAGTTCTCTATATCGTAAGCTAGCAAGTGACTCGACGTTGCGCGGGAGCGAATGATGATCAATGGATGTTTCACACTCCCATATTTTTATTGTCATCGAAATCAATAAAATCATCCATTTTGTAATAAAATCGATTATTTGCTCTAATTGGGAACAGATTGCAATGCACGTGTATGAAGCTTCACACTCCTTTCGAAGAAAATTATTCCACAATAAATTGTAATCTATATTGCACCGTAGAGATGCTATTGTTGATGCTTATAAACTTATTTCTATATATAATAATTTGAATTAAAATTTAAAATGTAAAAGTCAAGTATGATGGGCCAATTGTGCTGTAAACAGGAATGTTCATTTCGAACACGCCCTTTTCATATAAAAGAATTTACTGTTGATTTTATATGCATCGTCTTACTGGTTGTGCGGTAATAATGGCTTGAATTAAAGTTTAAGATGAAAAGGTCAAGTATCATGGTTCAATTGTGCTTTAAATAGAAACTTTCATTTTACTCTGTCGCATTAAAGAACTTGCTGTCTGCTGGTGTGGTAATAAAACTTCTGGTGCTCGTGCACTTACTGATCCGCGCTATTTTTAATCGTATTTACAAGGTTAATTAAAGTTTTATTATATGTTTTTTTATTCAATTGTAAGGTTAAAGTATAGAATAGTTACAAAACACCCTCCCCTCCCCATGTTAAGAACGGATTTTTAAATATTAATGTTATTATTTCAGCACGGATCAATAAGCGCACTAGTACCAAACTTCTCAAATTCATCTGTATTGTTAGGCTGTGTAAGGTGTTTACTTTGGTCAAAATCGCCAGTTCCCCCTTTAATCGGATTCATGCGATTACCGATACTTATCGAAGACATTCCCGGACAAAACATATCTAAGAATACAACCAGACACATAAGTATATCGGTTTGAAGTTTAATGAAAATCTACCCAGCCGTTTTGGAGTCCATAAAGAACGAACTCACAGACATACAGACTCAAGGGCAAAGTTCTTTTTTAATATAATAGTTGAGATAGCGGTATTTATTAATTGTGTTTTTTGTTGTTGTTGTTTTGTTGTTTTGTAGAAAAAAATTGTTGCCTTTCTTTTTGACTTTGGAAAATGTTATTGGGTTTTGCAAAAGAAAAAAAAACAATAGTATCAATGTTTGGTGCATTTTAGGTCAGGAAGGGAGTGTCTTCAGACGGCATGATCTTGTAGGATCAATAAAGGTCATAGATAAGAATGAATATTAACGATCTGATGAATCTGACATTTTATTTATTGCTCATATAATCATATGAATCTGGACATTTTCTTATTTCTTTTATATTTTTTTAAAAATAAATTTTATGTTTTTCTTCCGAAGCGTTATATGTATTGCGTTTATCATGATGAAGTTGTATACTTTTCTTTCATTAAATAGAAACCTAATGAAGTTCGAAGTTATTTTTCGTTGATATGAATGGATGTGTTATCATGATAAATTGTCCAACTTGAAGTCATTTTTCATGGTCACGACATTATACTTAATATGCACTAAAATGTATATCCCGTAACAATATGCTTGCTAAATTTCAAATAACACAAGATATGTTCAGAACCCCGCACCAACAGATTGTAACGCTGTACACCTTTTAAGGGTATTATTAGATTTTAACGGATCCAACATGTTTTAGACTCCATCGCAAATAACATAAGAAAAGAAAAAATAAGCTCGACTCATTATTTTTTTACAAAAGCCTTTATATCTGGTATTTCCAACAACGCATTTTTTTCGAAATATTGAAACTGTTCATATATCGAACCCTCTCCATCTCGAACATGTCTCTAATAGTGGTTTGTGAACACCGGCCACGCCTTGATCACCACTCCTCCGAACACTCAATGCCCCCCCCCGATCCTGGCCATGTGTGTCTTTTTATTTTCTACTGTTTATATCTTTATACGCTGCTGCTACTAACAGCGCCAGGGCCCTGCTGTTAAATTATCATCTCTATTAAAGTTCGGAAAATCATTTACTTAAAGACAGAAGTTTAATATCGATTAATTTTATTCTAAGGTTTGGGTTGAAACCTAAAGAATTCTACGTGCTGCCATTCGAAAGCTTATGAAGACGCTCTAGACTGATTGCAATAATAATTAAATATATTTTCTAAATAATTCCTTTATATCAGAAATAATGATGGCACCGCTCAGTAGTGTCCCTGATTGGCTGTTATTTCTCATTTGTAATTTTAGAATATATAGAATTCAAAGTAGAAACAATTAATGAATTATATATATCGGGGAAATATTATTATTTAGAAAAATTGAGATGCAGAACAATTTTATGGATAAAAGATCTAAAGTTGTTACAATCAACCCTTCAGTGTCAATACTTTCTGCTATATAATAATAAAAAATAGGGTTACTCTTAGTAGCGAAATGGTGACCGAGAGTTGAGGAAGAAAAGAAGTTATTTACTGTTCAAGATATTGGCATAAAAAGATCACGGTCCCTTGAAAAAGTTTCGCAAGTTTCTTAACAGCATGAGTAAATTCACGAGGAAAGCTTTATTCGACAATTTTAATTAACTCATTAATTTTAGTTAAGTTGAAATTTATGAATGTTAGCAAAAGGATCCAGAAAGAGAATCTTGTGTTGGCAACGCGAGATTAACGTCAAGTGTGTGAGTTCGATAATAGAAACGTTGATTTAATTTGAATAACTTTACATGGCAAGAAAGAATAGAAAAAAAAGGAAAAAAGAAAGAAAACATGCTGAGGATAGGTTTGGGTCTGAAATATATTTATGTTATAAATTTCAAACAAGTAAAATATTTGTTTATTTTCATAATAATGCGTTGTGATTTGGCTTTCAAGCGCACTATGTGAAACATAATTTTAGTTCATAAAAAGCTAATTTAGAAATTATTGTGAATATTTAAAAAAACATGTTGATTTAATAGTTTTAATGAAATACGTTTTTATTTTTTTTTTTTTTTACGTAAACTATAATTAAACGGCACATAGACATAATTAATTATAGTAAATTAAATATGATGTCAAAACAATAATTATTTTATTAGTGTATTCTTTTTTTTTTTTTTAGATATTTCATATTCATAGTACAAGTCAAGTATATTAGTGGCAAGAATTTCGGACTGTTAATCTTATGGCCTCAGTCTTGATTCTTACCTATTATATCTGTTTAATTTGTTGGAGGTTTATTATTTAACGCTATCGTTTCTATTTCATAAAGTAGTTAACGACTTTTGATATTTCGAAATAATACACGTTTTGTAATGTACTTATTACTTTAAAAAAATATCGTGACTGACAAACGAAAAAAAAACTTGTATTTAAATAAGAAAAATACTTTTATCTAATCGGGCCCACTAGTAATGTTAGGAAGTTATTTAGATGTTAATTTATTTATGATTAAACATTTTATAAACCTATTCAAAGAAACAACCTTCTGTCTATAAGGGAGATAACTCATTTTTATAAATATTATTCATTGCCTTAGCTGAGTTTATGTTTCTATTTTTGTGAAATATTTTTTACTAATGGCTATAACATGGTAAAATAGTCACGTGTTAATATTAACTTCTCAGAATCACAACTTTATTCGTCAGATAAAATACTATTTAGGTCCAAGATTTAAAATCTCACAGGATTACTTCATATATTAGATATTTGTGGGTTCCGTTTGCTTTTAGTTTCTTGAATAAATATTGAAATTCAGAATAGCTATAAATGTTTAAAAGTGCATTATTTATCAAACAAACTATGGATTATTTAGGAATTCACTCGCAGCTATGGAAAAAAAAACCTGAATTCATAATTTCGTGGTTGGTTCCAGATTTATTGTAGCATTCAATTGATTAACACTTTAGCAAAAAACTTTGTCGTAATTCTTCCCTCGAGCAATAAACAGAAATTTTAGCCAGACAACCATAGTTAAAAACGAAATCTGTGAAAACTGAAGTCCTATAAATACATATATTAGTTAATAATAATAATAATAATAATAATAATAATAATAATAATAAGTATAACAACAAAAACAACAACAACAACAGCAACAACAACAACAACAATAATGATAACAACAACAATAATAATAATAATAATAATAATAATAATAATAAGTATAACAACAAAAACAACAACAACAACAGCAGCAACAACAACAACAATAATAATGATAACAACAATAATAATAATAATAATAATAAGTATAACAACAAAAACAACAACAACAGCAGCAGCAACAACAACAACAACAATAATAATGATAACAACAATAATAATAATAATAACAATAATAATAATAATAATAATAATAACGGCAAAGAGACGAAACGATAAACCGTAAATAAATGCAGCAAACTGGCACAAAAAGAAGTACAAAAACAGGTACGACAAAGTGATGATGAAGGTGCACTAGGAATTGTGCCAACGGCTGCATTTTGAACGTGTAGACAAATGGTACGAGCATAAATCCGTAACAGTACTCGAAAATTCAAACCACAAAATCCTATGGGACATGGACATACATACAGACAAACCCATCCAAGTAAGAAGACAAGATGTCGTAATAATTAACACAAAAGAAAAATCCTGTAAAATCGTAGACTTTGCTGTCCCAGCTGACCACAGGTTGAGTATGAATGAAAAGGAGAAACGGAGCAAATACACAGAACTAGCCAGAGTATTAAACGGGATTTGGATGATGAAGAAAATCAAAATAATATCTATAATAGTAGGAGCACTAGGAACAATTCTGAAAAACTTTGCAAAAGAATTGTGAGAAATTGGAATCAGAGGAATGTCTGTACAATACAACGACTAACGATAATGAAAATGGTTGAACTATTAAGGAAACCCCTTGAATGTGGAGAATAATACAAGTATACAATATAATGAAGAAACGTTAAAGGGAATGAAGAACACTGAAGCTGCATATCTACAAGTTTTACACCCCCATCACGCATTCCCACCCATTGTCTAATCATCGCCCCCCCCCAAAAAAAAGAGATAGCAAAGAGCCGAGAAGGGCAAAGAAGGATGGAAACACTAAGGAGTGAGCGCTGACCAGACCACCGATGGACAGGCACAAAGAGGACTGGGATCTCGGGTAGACTTAGTGCCACTCAAATTTCAATAAGACCAATGGCCGATGCCAATGATAAATCAATGGTAAGAGGGTGTTGCGATGACGCAAATTTATTTGCAGATGCAATCGAAGGAGGTGAAGGCAGCTGGACGTCTGGGGAGACTTGTTGTCATTCAGTTTCCAGAGAATACCGCAGGTTTCCAATCAGATCTTTAATGGCTTGCGTGAAAGCTTCATGTGAGCCAATAATAATAATAATAATAATAATAATAATAATAATAATAATAATAATAATAGTGCTATCTATAATGTATATAAATAAAACAGTAGATGTATGTGTGTGTAAATATCTAACAGGTAAACTCTTAAACTACTCGTCACATAACACTGAAATTAACAGGAAATCGTAATAATACACCGAGGATGGTTTATAACGAGTAAAATCATTGTTTATATTGAGGAATTACGCGCATAGACATATATCGGCAGGCTGAAATGTGAAATGTTCATTTCAACTGGCTGACATGTTTTACTCCTTATTGCGCATGCTCGCATGAAATTAATGTCTTCAAATGTGTTAATATTTAAAATTTTTCAGCTTTTTATTGATAACAACCTCTGTAGAGAACGCGGCTGGGATGTAAATGTCTTGGTTTCAATTCTAGCTGATGGCACCAAGTCATTAAAAATAACAACTTTTGTCATCATGTTTTTGTATTAATATATGCGATTACCTGAATGGTTGTAAATATATTTAAACCTATTTTACGGAAATCGGAATTAATATATTTATTTATAGGCTGGGAAAATAAAATACTTCTTTTTAATTTCTTACAGATTTTTACTGCCTTTCAAGACGATTAATATTTTTAACAATTAGTTTTTTTTTTGCAAACACTCCCAACCTTTCATGTTAAGAACGGCTTTCGGAATAAACACCTCTTACCTCCCCTGTTAAGAACAGCTTTCTGAATAAAACACACCCAACCACGAAGACCAAGAACGGCTTTCGACATAACCATTTTTCAATGGGGGTAAAAAGATTTGCTTTGTTGTCTGCTTCAGTTACACACATGCGCATTACTAACTACCCGTGAAAACAAAATGGCTGCCAGGGATTCCATAGCTTTTACATTGAATAAAATATGTTCTCATATGTGGTAATGGACTCATCAGCATCAAGTTTAACTGTGGTGTTCGTTGTCAGCCAACCCGAAAACCTATAAAAGTCGACATTCACATTCCAAAACGTCATTAGACTGAAATCAACCAATAAAAGGTTGACACGAAAGCAATCATTCAAACATAAAAAGAAGTTCTCTTGCTCATTACTTTTTAAATTTGGATTTGCTCAAAAACAATAAATTTTATAAATATTATCCACTCCGTGTTCATCCACCCGGCGTCGGTAGTAGTGCCTATAAGCAGTTGCAAAGCTGCATTTATCAAGTCATTACAATATTGTAAGTATAATTCTATTCTTTTTACATTGTATTTCGAAATAATCCTACACCAGAACTTTACATTATTAATATTTAATTATGATATTACTATAAGTTACCCTTAGAATAATAATCGAGAGAGATAAGTCTAACAAAATTTTGTAGTCAGCAATAAGTGGTATATCTATCAGACAAATTGCTGCTGTCCTTGGGAACCTAACGTTCGAGTCGGTTCGGCTGATCCGTAATCTATTTACAAAAAAACAAACAAAAACATAATTACTCTCAACAGAGTACAAAATAGACTTCGTGGCTTAGTATGGGATGCCCTTTTCTCTTCCCTGCAACCTCTCTCCCACAGAAGATACATTGCGAGCCTGTCTTTGCTTTATCGTTATTTCCATGGCAAGTGTTCGTCTGAGCTCCAATCTCTGGTACCCCCCGCCAATCTTTCACGAGAAAAACCCGTCTAGCTGAAACTACTGTCAATAAGTTTCCCCACTTTTTATCTGTGCCTTAATCAAAACATAGATTCCATGAAAAAAGCTTCTTTCTTAGAACTGCACGCCGGTGGAACTCTCGACCGCTTGCTTGTTTCCCACCTGACTTCAACTTGGATGTCTTCAAGTCCAACATAAATAAATACCCGATGAAGCGCCCCCCTAAGTAAGACACTTTATCAAATCTCCAATACTAACGAGTACTACGACACTATCCCATTGATTACTGTACATGCAATAATTTTTATCCCCGAGTGGCTTCTGGGCCTTGATAAGTTGTGCCCTCCATGTAAAAAAACAATTTTGCCCACTCCCTGTCGTTGTCTTAAGGAAACGCACATTTTATGAATAAAGTTTCTTTTTGTTAGAACTGCTCGCCTGTGAAACTCTGTGCTGCAGCCCTGCTTTCCAGCTGACTACAACACAGTGGTCTTCAATCCAATGTCAACAAGTTCTGGTTTGATCATCCCTTTAAACATTCTACCTAATTACTCCGCTAATGATCACTACGCTATTGCCTCACCTTACCCTTAGTAAACTTTATCCTCGAATGGTGTTAAGCCTTGATAAGTGATAAATTCCTTGTAGAAAATCTATATAATTAAAAAAAAAACATCTGATTGCATGATATTTACTTTTGTAAAAAAATCAGATTTATATAGCAAATTTGGAATACTTGGGAGTTATATTTGCTTTAAAAGCTTGACCGTAAACGAACCTTCCACCTCAGTATCATATGGCATAGACTATGGACGATGAACAAAACCAAAGCTAACATATAGATCTAACTGTGCTCAAATTATATTTCATTTGTTTATAGTACGATTCTCTCTATTTTGCTTCCAAACATAGGTGGGAATAATTTGGCCAGTAAAACAAAAATTAATTAAATTGGTTTTCAGTAATACTATCACTGACATTTTAACTAAGTATTGTATTGCGATGTATACGCTAGGCTGTAAGCAATAAAACACACAAACAAACTAAAATAATTACATCAACGTTAGCTAGGGTAATATGAAAACATAACCTCAATATGGACAGGTTAAAATAATAATGGCCAAGTTATGGCCACTTATGATTGCACGTAAAATATAGAGAATTGTATTATAAATACAATAAAATCAAAAATATGTTGTTTCCGTGAAAGCAAAAGAGTTAAACGATGGTTTTGTGGTTATCTAAACTTGAGACTCAGACTGATTCCATTAATGGACCGTCATAAAATTTAACGAAACTCATAAACTAAAGTGATGAGGTTTATTAAGCATTTAGCGTTGTCAGATGATCGCCATTGCGATTTGTGAATGAAACGGATCTTCTCCAGAATTGACTGTGAAGTAAGCAGGAAGTCGTTTCAGATCACTTGAGTCCAATTTACATTGTGTGAAATAAAATATTTCTTCTTGTTAGATTTAATGGAAAAGATATTAATCCACGAAGCTTTAAGTGTAGCTTAATAATCAAGCTAACAAAAATAAAAGGCGGTCGGGAAAGATGAAGCGAATAAATAAAAGAAGGAAACGTACCAAAAAGTAAAAAAAAAGCCAACCAGCAAAAAAAAAAAAAAAAAAAAAAAAAACGATACACCGAAAGATGAAGAGGCGGAAGAGTCTAAATCAAAATAATGGATGTTGATTTTTGAATGAAAATGGAGTAAGGAAACGAGATGCTAAACATAATAGATACTAATGGCGGGGAAAGGGCTTCCGGCTTTGCAGGTCGTAAAATACAATTAGATATGATATTTTGATTTGCCCAGATTTCGAATATATTATTATAGAGCCGTGAGTTCCAAAGTAAAATAATTATTTGGATGCTATAAACTAGAATCGAAACCGAAAACTGCACCAAGGTGACACGCATATGGACTGAGTGAAAACACTATCAATAATTCTCCCCACTCTTTATCTGTGCCTAAACCTAAAGGTAGATTCCGTGAACAAAGCTTCTTTCTTAGAACTGCACGCCTGTGGAATTCCCTTTCGTTTTCCTGCTTTCCAGCTGACTACAATATGGTTGTCTTCAAGTCTAACATAAATAAGTTCTTGATGAGCCGTTCCATATAAGTTAACAAATTTACCGAATTTTCATTACTAATGATTACTATATTTTCCAATTTCTACTGTACACTCCATAATCATTATCCTTGAGTGGCTTCTTGGCCTTGATAATGTGGTGATGCCTATGTAAAAAAAAAGAAAAAAATATGAATGTACAAAATATATAAACTCGTAAAAGTATTTTAACCGGCTACAAACTCATATGAGAACGGTCCATACAAATCCAATCATTTGAGCCCCCTAGCACCACCCTGCAACTTTTACTTTTGGTAGATATGGAGTTTGAAAATATGGGGACAAACAAATAGACAGACAAACGGACAGGAACACAGACAGACATATAGCCTTTTATATATTAGATGGTTGGTTGTTTTTGTTTTACGGCATATCAACCCTTCTCAGGTTATTTAATGCCGAATCCAGTGATTTTGAAGAACAATTTTTTAATAGAGTACTCTTTGTTTTTAAGTTGCTATCTATTTAACTCATATTTGGGACTTTAACAGGTACTACCACTCCGGGTCAGAGTGAACCTGGGAGCAATGGCAATTAAAAGGTGGCTCCCCCCCTAAAGCCCCCAGGCTGGGGCCTCACGATCGGATATAGTTTAAGGTCATATCCAGGACCAGTATATATTAGATAAATGAAGGAAAGTATTATTATATTAAACGAAAATGAACAATGAAGAGGTTGAAAAAGAATATTACGTTGAGGGGGATAAGGTGGCGATAAAACGAACATATAAAAATCAATCATGAAAAATCAACCATGAAAAATCAACCATGAAAAATACATCATGAAAAATCAAAGAAGAATGAAAAGACGATGAAGAAGGATTAACTGATATAAAATTATAACAGGAAAAAAGGAAAAGGGGAACAAACGTTTATCAAACTGGCAAGACATAAAACAATAATAATAATAATAATAATAATAATAATAAAAATAATAATAATAATAATAGTGATAATAATAATGACAATGATAATAATAATGATAATAATAATAAAAATGATAATGATAATAATGATAATAATAATGATAATAATAATGATAATAATAATGATGATGATAATAATAATAATGATAATAATAATAATAATGATAGTGATAATAATAATGACAATGATAATAATAATGATAATAATAATAAAAATGATAATGATAATAATGATAATAATAATGATAATAATAATGATAATAATAATGATGATGATAATAATAATAATAATAATAATAATAATAATAATAATAATAATATAATCTCTACTATTATAAAAAAGTCACTTTGTGTGTGTAAGCCCCTTTCGTACAGGTCCCGAAACGGCTGAGCCTATCTTTTGCAAATCTACACAATGCTAATGCATATGACTGGCAGTTTTCTTAGATATGTTTTCTACAGCAATTCATCCCGTAAGTAACAAAAATCGGAAACATTCGATCCTAAAATTACTTATTTCTCATGGATAAAAAGAGAAAAACTTACAGGGGAATTTTTATACGTTACATCGACGAGGAAGACAATCACATACTAGTAAATGATTGCGTAGAAAAACCGAATTGTTGAAATATAGCTCAGCGGTAGATCATTCGATTATAGATCGAATGGTCGCATGTTCAAGCCCAGGCGTACCTCACCAATTTTTTAAATTTTTTTTCTTAATAATAAGTTCAATGTAGGATAAAATAAGAGGCACCATTTAAATTCAGCGCAAACCATTTCTTAGTTTGCATATTTTAAAACTAAACATTAATCGGAAGTGACTTTCCATGGCATTCATCGTCAAACCTAAATATCAGCTAACGAACTATTGGAAAACTAACGCAGACGGAAGTTAATGAACGACCTTCTTATTTTTTAATTATTATTTATTTTTTTTTTTTTGCGAATTAGTTCACCGGGCAAATTATTTCTCGTAATATAAAATATTCAATAGAGGATTGATTCTATAATAATACATACGCAATCTGCATAAATTGAAATATCATGTTTAAGCGCATTATACGTATGAAAAATGCGCACTGATAGTAATAAGAAGAGGTAAACTGAGGGCAATGAAAGATACAGAACTTCCGAATCAAGGGGAGATGCGGGCAGACATAATATAAGTAAAGGAAATGAAAAATGAAAATGGGAAAGCAATACATCGGAAGAACAAGCTAACTCCTGGAAACAAAATTATATAGTAAGAACGTACTAAAAGCTATAAACGCATAGGATGTATCGTAAATAAAATATTTCTGACCGTTCATAGAAAAACTGAAACGAAAATGATGAAAGTAGAGGACTGGTCTGTTTAGATACCCCCCCCCACACACACACACAATAAGAAAATACAGAACAAAGAAAAGGTAATCGCTGCAGCAAAAGAGATAGTAACTACGAACAAAATAGACAACAAATAAGAATAAAGATGAGACGGGAAAAGAAAAACGAAGACGAACAACTACACGGACGTTTCATATGGATGAAAAAAGACGAGATTCAAAACTTTTGACATAGTTGCGGAAATACAACTAAACAGAGAAACTAAGTAGCGATTATAAATAAAGATAATGAAGTAAAACTGGACAAGACAAGAACACAGCGAATTCAGACTCTGTGGACAAGAAGACCAAACAATGAACCAAATAGTATGTGAATGCAACAAACGAGCTCAAAAAGTGTATAAGCATAGATACGATCAAGTGAGGAAGGCAGGGAACTGGGAATTATGCAAACAACTGTAGTTTGAACACCTCTTCCCAAAAAAATGGTACAAGCACCGACCGGCAGCAGTACTTGAAAAGAAAAATAACAAAATTCTATGACATATGGATGTACAGCCAGAAAACCTCCAAGCAAGATAAAATTCCATAATAGTTAACAAGGAGGGAAACTCCTCTGAGATGGTGTCCCAGCACATTACAGTGTGGATACTAAGGAGACGGTGAAGCGAAAGAAAACACGCGGAACTGAAAGGAATATAAAAGATGAAGAAAG
Organism: Euprymna scolopes; assembly: GCF_053919585.1. Classification (NCBI taxonomy): domain Eukaryota; kingdom Metazoa; phylum Mollusca; class Cephalopoda; order Sepiida; family Sepiolidae; genus Euprymna; species Euprymna scolopes. Next base: position 36,229,235 of record NC_136499.1, read on the forward strand.
TCAAGATTATACCAATAATAGTAGAAGCACTAGGAACAATCCAGAAAAAATTCGAAAAAAGAATAGTAACGATCAGAATAAAAAAAAAGTCTGCGAAGACTGGGACCTTGGGGAGGCTTAGTGCCACTCAAATTCCAGTATAAACCAATGGCCACTGCCAGCGAGAAATCAATGGTAAGAGGATGTTGCGATGATGCAAATTTATTTGCAAATGCTATCGAAGGAGGAGGAGGAGAGGGCTAGACGTCTGGGGAGATTTGTTGTCACTCAGCTTCCAGAGAACACCACAGGTCTCCAATCAGGTCGTTTGCTGACTCGTGTGAAAGCTCCAGGTGAGCCAATAACAATAATAATAAAAAAAACGGCTGAAATATTGAAAGTAGACATTAATAGACAAGACACAAACGATAATTGACCGTATTGACAAAGCAAGAGAAATAAAATCAAAGCATAGAACAACATGACATCGATCCAAAAAAACTGAAACCTGATAATTGTAAGCTATCCCCTCCCCCCCCCCAAAAAAAAATTGTAGTCTTGTGTTTGCATGAACTGGCACAACAAGGAATACTAGTGAAAGGTTAAGGAGAACAGAAAAGACCGAGAAGAAAAAGTACTAACCAGACCTCCACTATATAAGAGCGAAACGGACTGGCATTTTGGGAAATCCTAGTGCCACTTAAATTCTAGTGAAGGCCAATAGATGTTGCTCGTGAGAAACCAATAGTAAACAGCTCTTGCGCTAGCGCAAATCCATTTGCAAGGGTTATAAAAAAAGTGGGAGATTATTGGATATCCGTAGAGACTTTTCCTTGAGACTGCAATAATTTCTGATGAATACCTGTTTGAAAATGCCTAGTGAGTAATACTCACAATGCGTTCATTAACAGATTTCTTCTTTTTCATTTTCCTTTATCTTATTATTATGAGAATAAGGAAAAAAAACATCAGGAAAAAACGAAATATTAGAAAAAAAACTTTAAGGAAAGAACAAGAAAAAGAGTATAAAGAACAGAGAACACAAAACATAAGTAGAATAAAAATGTAAGAGTAAGAACGGACGCACAGAATATGCGACAGAAAAAAGAATTCATATAAATTCATAGGAACGAATATACTAACAAAGATAAGAAAATGAAGATACTATAAATAGTTTCAAATAGAGCAGAGAAAAATAAATAGGAGATGAAAATGAATAAAAGTCGCAAAAGGAAATATATAAACAGAGGGGAAGAAATATAACAAATAATAATTATAACTATATAACTTTATTACGTTGACAAACCGGTTCTCGTTAGATCATCGAAGTTAAGCGACGTTTAACGTGGAAAGTACCACATGGGTAAACATTTGAGAATATTGGGTATTATATATATATATATATATATATATATATATATATATATATATATATATATATACTTGACAAAAATGTTATATTCCGAAATTCATGATGTTGACCATCTTATAATTTATTCCTTTAATTCAGTTGACTTATACAATTTTTGACAGTATCTGTTTCATCAGAAGAAATAGCAACAATCAAACCGACAAAAAAATTCAATATGGCGTAATGGAAAAATATAAAGGTATTTTTCCTTTTGTCGGATTGATTGTTGCTATTTCTTCTGATGAGTTAAGGGCGTAATAGATTCACTGATTGGTATAATAATAAAGTCATTGATTTTGCGATACGAAACAGATACTGTCAGGAATTGTATAAATCTACTGAATTAAAGGAATAAACTATAACATGGTCAACATCATGAATTTTGGAATATAAGTTTTTGTCATTTATTCTCTATATTGTTCTGTAATTACATTGAACTTTTTAAATAAGGATTGATATATATTGTAAGAAAATATATTTCTACATATATATATATATATATATATATATATATATATATATATATATATATATATATGTTTACTGTATTTTGGGGGAAGAGTTCCGACAAAGTGCTCGATTACAAAGAAGAACTTTTTCGATATAAGAGCTAAAAATTTGTTTATTAATTATATAGAAGTTCAGAAAAAACATTGGCACTGTCGGTTTCACGCCCAACACAACGGGAAACCGTTAATGGTAACACGTAAATGATGTTCAGCTCTCGTCAGCCATCTTGTTTTCCTATATAATATATATATATATATATATATATATATATATATATATATATATACATAAATATATATATACATATATATATACATATAAATATACATATATAAAAATATATATATATATATATTCAGGTAAGTGTGCATGTATAAAAGCTCATGTACAGTCACATTTACCCCTTGGATAAAGTGTAGCATCTGTTACTCCTTCCTTTAACATGGATTAGATAGAATTTATCTAGTGAAAGCAATACATCGAGTACAGGGACTTCTTTTGTTAATACCAAATCAAACATAACGACGCTTTGAGTTATGTACGACAATCTTCTAGTGATGGTGTCACAAAGAAAACATCAGCTTCAATTCGCAATTATGTGACAAAGGTTCAGAAATCTATAATAAGTATTCTCAGGAGTGCGCCAGCTAATATAACTCGAGATCGCAAAACATAAAGTAATAATGATTATAATAATACGAGAAACTCCACAATCTTCCCCCGAACTTCTTCCTCCAATGTGTATGAGAAAATAATCCTCAATGGATAAGAGGGATAGAAAAAGAGAGAGGAGAGAAGAATTATCGAGACTTCCACCGAAAGCGTACACAGAACAGTAAAATCTTGTGAAGGCTTACAGATGCTTAATTTAAAGAGAAAACCTGTGGTCAACATCAACGAGAAATCAATAGTGCACAGATGTTGCAATAACGCAAATGAAGTACAATAGTAATCGAACGATGCAGATAGTGCCGAAAATCTTATAAGACTTGAAGTGACTCAGAATCCAAGGAATAACATAGAGTAATCAATAATGATGACTCGCGTCAAGAAAATAAGAAGAAAATAAAACTAATGATTTTGAAAAAAAAAACACAGAATAAAAATCACAGATAAAAAAAAGAACAAACAGATTATAGGGAATAAAAAGAAAAACGTAATTGAAACTAAAGCAACGACGAAAGAAAACTAAAGAAATTAACACAGAAAAAGCCATATCAACGAATTTAAGCAACATCGAAGACTAATAGCAACTTAGGAAGACACCAGACTACAGCTAAAGTCCTGGACAGAATGTCTTCAACATACTGACATAGAAATATTCCTTCCCAGGATCCGTCCTCCAGGTTTACAAGAATTCTGGCTCCCAATACGAGAACATGGGTGTGTAAAATGGCTACAAATCTGACCAAGCCATCTGGAAATGTAAAAGGCAACACTATACGTTGCAAGACTGCCTTTTGAATCCCTTACTGAGAAACAAGCGCAGCTTGATAAGCATTGCAGAATACAACAAAAATGCAAACAAATGCATAAAAAGATGGAAACTGTTGCATGATCACAGGCAAGAAAGAAGAGTGAATGACAAAATAATTCATGTAATTTATTAATGAGCTTGGTTTAAAAACGAGGCAAAGTGTAATCATTATATGTCCATTAAGACTAAAATACAATATTGTAATTTCTCAACAACAGAACATCAGTAAGTTCTAACACTTCCTTCCTTTTTGTAATAGATATAGTGGAAATACTGTAGTGTCAGGGTAACCGAGATAAGAGGACTCTGGTGAAAATCCAAGAGAATTGACAGCGATAACGCGGCAGGGAGGGAACTGCGAATCTGTTAGCTGAAAGTGACGAGGCCATTCGATTGAGGGTTCAGGGCTAAACCTTCAACGATTTCACTTACAACGGCTGAGCCTTGATATTCTCGGCCTTGAACGTATACATTTACAATAGTGCAGATTATCTAATAGCATCGATGAACAAGAAAAACTTCATAGAGACCAAAAAATATTGCGCCATAATCTTCGTGGGTTCTATTTAAAAGGTTCACTATATTAACACCCAAACAACAAGCAGGAGTAGTCACCTTGCGGCTTCATTGATCCGGTTTATCTAGGACTAGTCGTATATCTAGAGGGCTGCAATGGACACCCTATACACGACTTTCAATCCTTATTTGAATGGGGTCGTAAACGGATGGTAACGTTTAATTCTACATAGACTAAACTTTCTTCTTTTAAAAACAACAAAGTCTTTCTCAAACAATAATTCCCATGACAAATAACACCCTGTCTGAACTGTCTTTCAAACCCCTTGCTCTTACATTAACAGCAACATGAATTGGGCCAAATACATAGAGAATATTGCCAAGGTGTGTTGAAAAGAGGTGTGCTCCTTCGACCGTGCTAAAAATTGATTCACACCAGATTATTATATTATACATATTTACAAATCCACAATTCGTGTATGCAAGGAGCCTTGTTATTACATTTGAGCTGGTGCATGAACCAATTGTCTCTTATACTTAGACAGGGTGTAAAAAAGAGTTTAAAATATAATAGGTCCCGCACTATCATCCAAACTGCAACCTCTGTCACATCGTCTTAATGTAACATCCCTATGCCTGCTACACAAGGACTGTGCTCTGATATACTCATACCAATTGTTTCCTTTCGATGTAAATACTGTTGATTAACTCGACAAACCGCAAAATCCCACCCCTTACTGTTGGGCTTCCTATATGTCGGAATAACTTCTGCTCTAATAATTTCTCCCCTTAGACTGCTAGACTTTGGAATTATCTATCTGTTTATTGCTTTTCTGGTTCTACCAATATGCAAAAGTTTAAATGTAATGTGCACAGACACCTTTCTTATGAACTCCCCACAGCCTCTCAAGTTGTGGCCCTAACTTACCAAGGAACAAAGTCTTGTTTGACATGAAAATGTGTAAAAAAAAAATTAATGCAGAATCCAGTAATCGTGGAAGAAAGTGTTTGTTTCTAATTGTTTAAATCCTCAAATATTTGTTCACAGTGTATAGCTTAGTTGTTTTGTAGAAGAAAATTGATGTATATTGATTTTTTTTTTTGCGAATTCTTATCCTCATCTTCTTAGTGTCGTTTCACCACGTTTTTCAACGGTGAATGAAATGTGATGGAACAACAAATATGAAGATGAGGATAACTGTCCGCCAAAAAATGGATGTTCAAATTATGAAGCTTCCTCTTATAGGACCCCACCCCCAAAAAAATAATATATAAAGGAATAGTGTTGATTTTGATTTGGACATTGCGGAACGTGATTGAATTTTGCAAAATGAAGAAAAACAATAGCATTTAATTTATTTAAGTGTGAAAGCCGATATGGTCAAAGGATTTATAATGTGGGTAATTTAGATTATTCAGACTTTGGTTTGTTGCATAAAATTGAATTAAGTTAAATATAGTCGAGAATTTGACCTTTGCACCAGCACCTTTCCCCCAAATGTCATAATTATAGGTAAACTAATGTTGGAAATAAATCCTCAACATACAAATATATAAGCAAGCACACACACACACAGACACACACACACACAGACACACACACACACACACATATATATATATATATATATATATATATATATATATCTTACTGATATAATAACAGAGACAGCGAGAGAAACGGAGACGAATGCGAAACACGACTTCATACAAGAGTAGGAAACAGTGAGAGAGAGAGGGAGAAAGAGAGAGCGAGGGGAGAGAGATAGAGGGAGAGAGAGGGGGTGGATGAAAATGATGGTAGACTTGCTAAATAAGCAGAATAGATGAGAGACCGATGTTGGCATCAGTTTAAAAAAAGACATTTCGGAAGTCTGAACCATTATTCTGTGTGCTGTTGCTGGTATTTATTAATGTGTAAGCATTCGGCTATATATATAAGTATGACTGTGGAGTTTTCTGTCTATGTCTTTGTGGATGTGTGTGTCCGTTCTTACTATAGCATTTCCGATCCCGCTGGGTATATCCGCGAGTTACCACAGTGGAACAAAACGTGCCAGTTCCTATGTGAGTGCGTATTAAAAGAGATTTCAATGCATAAACGTAAGTGGTATATCTATACATTCTATTTTTCAAAGTCTCTTTCTCTTTCTCTCTCTCTCTCTCTCTCTCTCTGTATATATATATATATATATATATACATATATATATATATATATATATATATATATTACACATATATGCGTGTATGGGTTTTTTGTACGTATTTTTATGGCCTGGGGACCAGAAAAATAGAATTTCCGACGGAAGTTTCTGTCAATCTAAAATAGACATTTTGGAAGTTGTGACAAAGATTCCGGAGGCACTTTTGGTATGATCGACATATCGAAGTCGACTTACATTTATATATATATATATATATATATATATATATATATATATATATATATATATATATATATATAAATTCGTTTTTATTTTGTGTGTATTGATATTCATATTAAAACCCCTCTTTTCTATTTATTTAAAAAGACAATACAACTTTCTTATATATGTGTTGTGGAAGTGCATTCACTAGCAAAAGATCTAGCCTACTTGCATATTCTTTTAAACACTAAGTTTTATTAATTTCCTATTTGTTTCTTCGGTTTTCTTATGGGATGATCATCTTTACTTAACTATTCTTGTAATTATATCAATGCAGATATTCTACATAATTTATACTTGCATAATATTTGCGTAAAATTTTTATAGTAAACACAAAACTGTTTCCGTATATACTTATGTATACGTACATAGTTTTGTTTAACAAATTTTGCCTACCAAACTCCTCTTAGTTTTTGGTCTACGGACAGGAAATTTCATATATAAGGTATTTGAATCCATGCAAAACTTTATGTTTGGGTTTTAGACTGGGAAAATCGGTGCAAAAGTGTAAAAATAATAAAAAAAAAATTTGCCAGGTGATGGTCGAACGCCGGCATTACGAAGGCATAATTCAGTAGCTATTGATTCATGTTTTAATTTTTAGCCTTAAATTAAGTATATCTTCGTAGCCCAGTCATTAACGACAGTGGCGAAAGTAAATCGTGAGCTGAACATTTTGGTTTCGATTCTAGGTGCTGGCTCACGAGTCCTTTTTTTTTTAACTTGTTCAATCATTACTATATACGTCCAATATAATCTATAATAGAAATCTCACCTGTCTTTTGAAATGTGTGTATGTATGTATGTATGCATTTCCCACTGTCGAATATATATATATGTATATATAAGTGAACGTGCCTGTGCGCGTGTGTCTCTCTGTGTATATTTCCCTGCGCAATAAATCTGTCAATTGTCAGTCTACAAACTCAAAAGTTGATATACAGGGTACTGACATTTGAGAAAATCTTTGTAGTCGGTGTTCGGCCAGAAATTTAGCTGTTAAAGAGCCAACTTTCAATGATTTGACCTTTTTTGAACTCTACCAAACTCCTCCGCAAATGTTGGGTATAAACACTTGAAATTTTAGATATAGGTTCCTTGGACATAGATCATACTTAATAAGTTGATTTGAGCCCCAAACAATAAAAGTTAAGGGGTCATAATAGGGGGCAAAGTTTACAAAATTGACTTCTGCGGTCTCTAGAAAATTACTTAGACAATTTCTGGTCTGAACATTATAAATTTTACATAAAGGGTATTCAGAAATATAGCAAGCTTTTTAATCGGTTTGGGTGGAAAATTTTTAGTTACCAATGTATAAATATATGGATGTATGTTTACATGTATGCCTAAAACTTTCGACAGAGTCGACGGATTTTTACAAGATCTCTATCGTTTTGAAGTGCCTTGCATCATTCGTAGACATTTATGCTTATGACACTACCATCTATTGTAGCACATCAAAGACCGTAAATGACAAATTCTCTCTGATTCTGTCTTCTCTAATCTTGAGCACGTGGTTTGGGGAATGAGGTGGTTAGTTACTTTTAATGCATCTAAAACCAAGCTTTTATATTTACATCATCAACACTCGAAGCCCCATCTGGCATCAATTGAAATGAATAGCTCCCGTCTTGGGGAGGCCTCATGTTTTAATAAGCTTTTGGGCTTGACCTTTACTTCTGATCTGAAATGGAACACATACATCAACTCTGTTATCAAGACCGCTGGAAAAATGGTGGGATCCTTCTATCGATCCTGTAGATATCTTTCTGCTGATGCAATTCTCTGTCTATCTAAGAGCCAGGTACGTCCAATGATGGAGTACTGTTGCCATATCTAGAAAGGACTTATCCTGTCTTGATAGAGTTCAAAATACATATCGTAGCCTCGTAGGGGATGCTCTTTTCTTTTCCTTGCAACCTCTTTCTTATAGAAGAGAGGTTGCAAGTTTGTCTCTGCTTTATTGTTATTTCCATAGCAAGTTCTCGAATGAGCTCCAATCTATGCACCCCCTTCGCCAAACTCACAAGAAACACTCGTCTTGTTGAAAACACTATCAATAATACCTCCCACTCTGTGCCCAGATTCCATGAACAAAGGTTCTTTTTTAGAACTGCACGCCTGTAGAACTGTCTTCTGATTGCCTGCTTTCCAGCTGACTACAATATGGTTGTCTTCAAGCCCAACGTAAAAAGTTCTTGATGAGCCGTCTCACTTAAGTTAACACATTTTCCGAATTTCCATTACTAACGAATACTATATTGTCCAATTTACTACTGTACAATCTTTAACCCTTATCTTCGAGTTGCCTCTTGGCCTTGATAAGTGATGATAACTATGTAAAAAAAGAACAGCTATATACGGAGAAACGATATTCAGAAAACAGGTTTTCGAGACACATTGGTGACGTCACAGCAGAGGCAAGAAGTTACACATAGCCGAAGAAGCAAATGGTGTATGAGACGTGTTCGAATAAAGAGAGGTATTGGAGACGTGTTCGGAGAAAATGAGATATTCGAAAAGTGTTCCGAGAAGTAGACATGTTCGAGACGGATTCAGAAAAGCACATGTTCGAAACACGTAAGTGACGTCACAGCAGTGACGAAAAGTCACACGCGACTAAAACAGAAATAGCGAGTAGCGTTTTTGTTTTTCCTGTTCCTGTTTTTCTATTTTCTTACGACGGAGCCTACATGCTAACGACAATATTACGTCACGCCTATATAAAAAAGTTGGTCTTCTGCTCATATGTTTGCAACACCATCGTCTTCAGCATGCCAAATATATTTATTAAGAAAATCGCATCGCACTTGTCTACCACTTTTAATTTGAAACAACACTTTTGTTGACCTGCCACGCTATGTATGAACAAATACCCTCGATGGTCGGCTAGGTTTATGTGCGAAACAGTACTGGTGCTGACTGCCAGGCTTCTTTATAAAAGGGTATAGTTGCTAATATTTGTGATAACGGTTCAAGGTCTGCTAAATCGCGAACCTGGTCTTCAAATCGGCGCACAATGTTTCGAATTGTGTTATGACTTGGGCTATCTCTTACATGAAAATGCTGTAGGTAAGCTCTTTGTGTAAAAACAATTGACCTCTGATCTTAGTTAAACAATTTCGCAACTTGTGTAAAGGGTTCAATGATATACTTATCCTTAATTAATTTCCAAAATATTATCAGTAAAATATATGAAATAGAGAATAAAATAATCATCAATGGTAAAATGACTAAGATTTTCAACACTTCAGTGATTTTTGGACATACTTTATATGTGTTAAAAGCATCGTCGTTGGTCTATCAGGCTTAAGTATAAAACTGTATTTGTAGATTCGACTACCGACTTTTATAAAGTTGTTTGTATTTAAATTTTTAATAGTGAGTGACTTTCCACTCGGATTACTGCCCGGAAATAAGCAAGGGATTAACGTTTTATGTATTGTTACGTATTTGTAAATACGATGATTATATGAACATATTTTCAATGTGTACGGAAACCATGTAACGTGGAGACCGTCGCAAATTGAGAAACAAACAAAATAAAATCCGTTTCGGTATTGTTTAATGTGCAAATGAAACGCGTTTATTCGTGGTTCTTCAAAAACAACGCATTTCATTATTTTTCAAAGACTCGGAATTATACATGTGCTTTTCTCAAAAGTCTCTGTCGTCGCTACCTCACCCTGCGTCATCCAGTGCTTACGCCCTCAACTTTCTCACGTCTATCTCGGCGCACACTTTGCTTCTCTTTTGACCACCTGGAGTATTTTTCTCTCCTCTTCCTGTGACGCAAGCTCGTGCACACCCGATAATTTGTGTACGTGAATTAACGGCTGCTGCTGCTGGTAATATTTTCACATGCGTTCATACGCGCTCTGTTACAAGCAAACCTTTTATTTGTAAACTAATAAGAAGAAAATCCACCATACATAAGGTTAAAAAGAATTTGCTAAACAAAACTATTTGGTAAAATTAAAGGCCACTTAACGAATCTTACAATTAAGTTATAATGATAGTAAAACTTATTACTAGACCGTTACTCTAATATTGATTAAATTCCATTGCATGAGTTTGATTCTCGAAAATATACAAAATAAAAACTAAGAGTTCTAAAACAATTAAATTAAAGGGAATCTAGAATCAAATGACTAGCAATAAAAATTAATGCAAATCTGAATTAATCGAATATTGAAATGTGAGCTTGTGGTAAACGTATGCTCCTTTAAAACCCGTTTAAAATAGTCCATTAAACTTACTCAGATTCGATTAGTTACTGTGTAATATATATTTTTAAAATTTCTCGTAAATCCTATGTACGTTTATATTCACCTAGACTTTCCATCGTTTATAGGACCTATGAATAAATTTAATTAAACTATGCCAATTACTATCATTTAGGTCTAAAAACTGTGTTCCGAAATTCACAAATATCAGCTAATTATGTAAGGTGTAAATGAAACTAAGAAATAATAATAATAATAATAATAATAATAATAATTTGTCTGAACTCTTTCGTGCCAACTCCTGACTTCAACTGTAATCCTTACCGTCCTTTCTCTCTCTACCTTTCTAAGCTGCACCCCCAAAAGATCCCTATGTTTTTTTGGTTTTTTTATTAAATTTTAACCCCAAACAAGGCACATTGCCACTTTGGTGTAGGGGGCTACTATCAGGGGCAACAACTACTGGGCCACTATGTTGGGATTTGGGCAGCAAGATGTCGGTTCACGTTACACTGGAACTTCTGCATGTCAGTACAGTTTGGGAAGCAAGGACCTGGAATGGAATTCCAGAGTCTAGCGGTTCTGGGGAAGAAACTACTGAAGTAGAAAGATCTTTTACATCTAGGGATCGCTACTGTGTGGGGGTGGAATTTAGCTGCCTGTCGGGTTTGCGGAGGGTGTCTACGTCGTGGGGGCACCAGTGTCTGCAGTTCGTCAGAGCATTCACCATTAAAATACTTGTAGAACAGGCAGAGGGATGCAACGTTTCGTCGATGGGACAGAGGCTGAAGCTTAGATGCCAGTTCAGGGCCTATCAGATTGGCGACTATCTTTTGAACCTTGTCTAGGAGCGAGAGACTAGCAGCAGATGCTCCAGCCCAAATGTTACAACAATACTCCATACATGGGCGAATGGTGGCCTTAGAGAGGTACAGGATACTTTCAGGTGTCAGTAGTTTTCTAGCACGGTAGAGAGAGCCTAACTTTTTCGCAGAGGCCCTGGCAATGTTTTCAATATAATTGTTCCAACTCATGTTTCCTGTGAACGTTAGGCCAAGCAGTTTGAAAGATGTACTCTCAGACAGGGAGTCACTGGCCATTGCTATTGGTGGCAGAGAAGGTTTCTTGTAATTATTGAAGGAAACCAGTTTAGTTTGGCAGCATTGAATGTGACCATCCATTTATGTTCCCATTCCACTACATATTGGAGGTCATCCTCTAGTGTTTTTGCCATTTCTTTAGTTATGTCCTAATTGTTTTTTCCTGTCATGCCTGTTATAGAGTGTGGTGTCATCAGCATATATATACCCATCTCAGAGGCAGTTTTTAGATCGTCTAGCGTGTGCTTTCCCATTCGTCTTTATTACAATCGACACTGTCCGCATAGGTAAATTAATGTCATATGTATATTAATACGACGCCTGTAAACGAAATTGTTTCTGTTCTCTTTTCTTCTTTGATCGCGTCGCGCGATAGGTTAGACGGCGGGACCGCCGCTTCTGTAAGTCATGTTGTGCGTTACTTTCGCCACGTTGTAGATACAAATATACAAACATGCTTCGTTTAAATAAAGATGAACTAGCTATCAGGTTATATATTATTCATAGCACAAGGAATTGACTTCAGGAAATAAATAAAACATAGAAAGTAGTTTTATTTGGTTTCTTCTGTGTGTTTCATCGATGTAAGTTAATAAAATGGTTGCTCAGAACCACAGTGCCGGCGTGACAGTAACAATTTAGCGTTGTGTCAGTTTTTATCTTTATTTACCTTATTTTAAGAAAGTAAAAAATTTTAATAGAATTTAGAAGAACACTTTTGCTTGCTCGCGGTCAAAGACACAAAACACACTAAAACATACTTGAAATAAATAAGAGAAATGGCGACGAAAGAAAATGGCGATCGTAAGCTTTTGTTTTCGCCTATAACATGTTTGTTCTATTTAAAAAAAAAAAAGGCATAAAATATGCGCTACTCTTTCTCTGAAATTAAATCTATTTCGTTTGTCTTCAGAAGACAAAGAAGGTTACTTTGCAATATTTCAGGCACTAATTTTTTTCATCAGAGATTTTATCAATAATTCATGTGATTTCTCGCGTGGGGCAAGAGAACAGGGGAATTCTAACAAACCCTTACGCAAACATGTCAAAAGTATTTTACGTGTTGCTTCATAGGAATGTAATTCTCTCATGTAAATTATAAAAGGGCATTATAAAAGTATTGTCAGAGCGTCGAAATTAACCACTTCCCCGAAAATAACTCCACCCATTTGAATAGCTCACATGTATGCATCTAAAAGCAAAATAGTGAAATATATTTTTGGAAAATCATCCGCATGATAGAAAAACTATTAATTTATCACATTACACCAAACTCAGATTAGACTAATAAAAAATCAACCTTTATGCAAAATTATCAACATACTCCCTTTTTAAAAAGATAAACTGAGTCCAATGCTTTTCGAGCAATTCTATGCGTTTTGTGTAGAACGATTTGTGTTTAGCCGAAAAATAAGCATCAGTTTTGATATTACTTCTTCATTTAAAACAAATCTTCTTTCTTAGGGGACCTTTAATCAGATATTAAAAAAACAGATAGTAATCTCTAAAGGAATACAGCGAATGTGGAACTTATTTGAAACCTAATCAATGTATTTGTGATCATGAAGCGGTGCAGTGTCTTGGTGAAAAATCAGCGTTCTCTTCTTAATCTTTGACACTTTAACCATTATCTCTCAAACGTACCAAAATATTCAATTGACAAAATATCTTGCAAATGATCAAATAAAAATGGTGATGTTTTCGTTTCATCTGTTACTGTCCACTCAGATTACCAGTAATTTCCATTTGATGAAGAACGATTAATTATAGCTGCACAAGACCAAGGCTTACTCACAAATAGATTTAAGAAAATGGCTGGTCTACAAAAAAAAACGACCAATGCAGATTCTGTCACTCGGCTGTTGAAAGCTCAAGCCACCTAATATCTGGATGCAAGATCCTTCTAGCCGATGGTCATTACACTGTACGCCAGAACAAAGTATGTAGATACTTACATTGGAAGATCTGTGGAGAGAGCAACTAGATAGGTCGTCGAACATCTGGGAACCTGAACCACTACCGATAACATCAAACGGAAAATGGCCGTGTTCTACGACAAAGGCATATAGGTGAGCAGATACATAAAAGACCAGGCCATCAAGCCAGATATAGTAATATGGAACAAAACTGAAAAAACTGCACTCATTATTGGCGTCACAGTTCCAAACGACTTTGGCCTTAATAGAGCAGAACGGGAAAAAGATAACAAAATATCAGGACCTAAAAATAATCTAAAAACGACATGGTCTCTGAAAGAAATAAACATTGTACCACTTGTGACGGGAACAACTGGCCTAATAAAAAAGAACCTTCAGAAATACTTAGAAGCAATCCCTAGAAAACCAAGCTGTAAGGAAATACAGATAGCAGCCATAAAGGGAACAGTGTCTATTCTTGAAAGAGCCCTTGGATATAAATTTACACTGTAATAGAATCAAGCGTTAGCCCCAGGAATGATCCCCTTGATCTCTTCAAACTAACAAAAGTAAAATAAAAAAAGAAGTAAGTTTCTAGTATTCGTCACATATCGATGCAAAAGGTCCGTTTAACTACGTTCAAACAGTGGTAAACTTTGCTTTGAATCGTCAACACTTTTTATCAACTTCAACTTCATGTGACATCCGCTTTGAATCCAACTTATTCTTTTGAAAAATATGTTTAAAAAACGGTGAGAAAACTGCATTCTTATGCGTTAAAATCCTTTGTAATTTTACGTAGCTTCAATTTACGAAACACAGACACAATTTTTTTTATTTTTCTTATGTTTCTCAAACTACTTCTGATTTGGAATAGCCTGAGCATACACCATCAGATTTATTTGTATGGCCACATTTAAAGTTAAAATAAAACCTATTAACATTTGTTTGCGATTGACATTAATCTAAATAACAATTATGAAGACACTGTTTGGCTTGAACATTATCGCTTCCCATGAGAACACAATGCCTCATCAATCCACGTAATTGTTTCATTGTTTTGGAAAATTAGCATCGGTAGCTCCACTTTAAAAAGCTGTACTTATAATCTTATTAGAATCAAATCTTGACATCTAACATACGAAAGATAGTACTGTATATAAACCATATATATATCATTAGTATCGGCATCTATATGGCAGACTCGGAACTCGTTGATCAATATCTTATTTATAACAAGTAACATAAGACAGACATACATTATGACCAGGTGTTTTTTAAAGTAGCTTTCGTATAAAAGGAGAGCAGTGTTAATAAGATGAAGTTGTAAGATTTAACACGTTCCTACACATGAGACATCAATTTTTAATTTTGACGCCGCGTTGTTATGCATATAGTTTAAACTATAACAGAATATATTAGTCTCTCTTTCGTTATTCTATATGTTTAATATGTCCTACCTCGTATACCCCTTTTTATTGTATACACATATGAACTGATTAAAAATTGAAAATAAACTTAGATGAATGCACAAATGTATGACGATATTTTCAATTTTGACACATTTTTGAAAACTATTTTAACCGTTTAAAGAAAGACCCATAGAAGAACAGTCCATAAAAAATCCAATCATATATATAATAACAGATCATATATAGTCTTCTATGAACTTATTTTCTTCTTGCAGTATCATATTGTCATGGATTTGTTTAATATATAAGCAAAGCATTTCTAATTCTTCTGAAGAGCACATATGCTTAAAAGAGACTGTATTGACGTAATAATAACTGTTTGTTTCTGCATAATGAAATGGACCTGTAAGAAATGTACCGAAATTTTAACATGCTGGAGGGGCTATTTTCCATAAAGATAAATATTTAGATCTTGGAATGTAATTATACTGTTATTCCTTATATATATATATATATATATATATATATATATATATATATATATATATACTTGTTTATTGTTATATAAACATGCTCACATCCCGCTGCTACAAATAGCCACTCGTTTCAATCAAACAACAGATATCATCCCTCCATATCTAAGGAACTATTCGAAGAGGTGATGGAGTTTGCTAAACTTCTGTCTGATATAAATGACACTGAAATTGAAATTATACGGACATGTAGAAATACTACATTGATTAGTGGAAATGATCAGTGGTTGAAAAAAGATCAAAATGACCTGTTTGACATTTCCATGGGGTCTTTGGATTCTGCTGAAATGACAGACTTAGTAGGTCTATTCATACTATACAACTTAACCAAAGACATCAATGTCATGGATATAGGCTTGTATCGTGATGATGGACTGATGATCATAAAGGAATCCAACGGCCCTAAATGTGAAAGAACCACAAAGATTATCTTAAATGAATTCCGTAGAATTAAATTAAAAGTGGATATTGTATCAGATGTTAAAACTGTAAATTTTTTGGATGTGAACTTTGATTTAAGGAAAGGCATCTACCAACCATATAGGAAGGAAAACTCAAACCCAATTTATGTACACCCCCTATCAAATCACCCAAAATCTATCATTAGGCATATCCCCAAATCCATTAGTAAAAGAATCAGTGACAATTCTTCCAATCTTGAAACATTTAATAAACATAAATATTTCTATAACAGGGCCCTAAAGGATAGTGGATACAAAAACACCCAAATTGAGTTCATAGAACCAACACACCCAAACACAAATACAAATAGAAACCGTAAGAGAAAAATCCTGTGGTACAATCCCCCTTTTAATCTGAAACTTAAAACAAATCTAGGAATGAAATTCTTAAACTTAATTAAAAAGCACTTTCCTATGAATAACATACTGCATAAAATTTTCAATAAAACTTAGTTATAGCTGTAATGAAAACCTTGAAAAAATAATTAAAAAACATAATAACAAAATATTAAACAAAAATAGCACACCCATTGCTACCGAAAGTTGTAACTGTAGAATTAAATCAAAATGCCCTCTTAAAGGACATTGTCAAATTACTTCTGTAGTGTACCAAGCAACTATTTCTACTAAGGAAAATCCGAATAAAAAAAAAATATTACATAGGAATGACAAACAACAATTTTAAAGAAAGATTTACCGGTCACAAGTGCTCTTTTGAAAATAATGAGTACAAAAATAGAACTTCCTTGTCTAAATATTACAATGAACTAGTAGAGCAAGGTTACTCCCCAATAGTAAATTGGAAAATTTTAAAGAAAGCTAAAACCTGTTCATCTTTAAACTCGCCTTGCTAACTGTCTTTATGAGAAATTATTTATACTTACTTTTAGAGAAAGAGATAAATTATTAAATAAGAAGCACGCAAATTCAATTAATTGCAAACATTATAAAAACCATCTTTTAATTAATTTAGTTTAGATATAAAATTTAAATAAATTTAAAATTGTCACTGATTTCTATAATTTATAAAAATACTATTAATATACTTTCTCCTCTCATGATTTCATTCTTTACTTCCCCTATCTTATATACCTGTGTGCCTATGTGTATATGTATGTGTCTATGTATTTACTTAATGACCATGTGTACTTATATTTATATATTTTTATATTATTTGGTATACCCTCCCATGTTTATTCATTCCATTTGTATGTTTCTATGTGTGTATGCATCTATCTGTACTCTTGCCAAATTAGTTGTATTCTTATGTATTTCTATATATATAGTTTATGTAAATTATACATATTTATGTGTGCGTCTATATATGTGTGTGTGTGCGTTGTTGTATATTAGTATATGATTGTGTGCATATATTT
Source organism: Euprymna scolopes (assembly GCF_053919585.1). Classification (NCBI taxonomy): domain Eukaryota; kingdom Metazoa; phylum Mollusca; class Cephalopoda; order Sepiida; family Sepiolidae; genus Euprymna; species Euprymna scolopes. The sequence goes on from NC_136499.1 coordinate 36,246,582, forward strand.
GTGTATTTTTAGTATGTATGTGTATACATAAAATTATATATATATATATATATATATATGCTTGTTTGTATGTCTGTTGGTTCTCTGTGGGTATATACATATGTATTTTATTTTTAATTTGGGTACTATCTACCTGTGTGTCGCTACTTTTGAGTATTTCGTTGATTTAATTACTTCTTTTGCCTGAATATATTTATATATTTATAGGTAAGTGTACTTGTATATGTGTTTTTAATAATCCGATCTTGAATGTATTAATTTGTAATTTAATATGACTTTATATCTATACTTAAATAGCTTAAACTTTCAACTTAATAGTATAGTTACACCTTTACTTATGTGCATGTATGTATATATATGTGTGTGTGTATGTGTGTGTATATATATATGTGTGTATGTGTATATATACATATATGTATTGTATTCTTTTTATATACTTAAATATTAGTAGATTTTTATTTATAATTATTGTCCCTATTTAATTTATTTAATCCCCTCTTATGGCTAAATTTGTTATATTAAAAAGATAATAAATATTAATTTTATTCTGTTTTTATTATTACTATTATTATTATTATTATTATTATTACTATTATGTTTATTATTACTATTATTATTATTATTATTATTATTATTATTAATAATAATAATTTTAATATTGTTTTATCATTATTTTTTTTTCTTTTATTTATATACTTATCTAATAAAAACGCGAAAACTTTAAACTTATATCATTTAGCATAAAGGGCCTAATTAATTGTAGACGTATGTTTGAACTGCGTTGATATTACTCGTGGACGTATGTGAGTTGATATATATGTTGGCTGGGTACATTCGCTGTCTTTTTTGACATGTTAATTTCTGACGCTTAGATTGTATCTTCTGTTTGTATTTGTAATAATATGTTTCATTACTGAATTGTATAACTGTTCATAAATTGGTTGACACGCAGATCTTTTTCTGTTTCTTTTTCTATATACTGTCAAATTCTTACTTTCTCTCTTTCTCTCTTTCTCTCTTTAACTAGATCTCATCATTCTTTCCTTTCCTTTCCTTTCCCTTCTAGTCCTTATTTCCTTTATAATAACCATTTATATCTTTTCTTTTCTTCTCCATATTATATATATATATATATATATATATATATATATATATATATATTTCTCTCTATTTTCTTTTTCTATTTCTTTCTCTATTCCTGTTTTTTCTCTTCTCAATCACTCTCTCTCTCTCCATTGTAATCTTTTAACTTTATTTAAATTGCCCCTCCCTCTTTATATTTTATAATTAAAGTTCTGTGTTTTAAGTTTTTTAACTCCAACTTTTAAAGAGTTCCTACCTAAAATAAAAATCCATTATTCATTGAACTTTTGAATAGTCAAGTCGCTGCCTGATGATAGCTGTTGTTTGATTGAAACAAGTGGCTATTTGTAACAGCGGGATGTGAGCATGTTTATATAACAATAAACAAGTATTATCAGCTCTTTTTATTGAGCACTATCTAACAACCTCGTTGAATTCATTAGTCCATTACTTTTGAATATAAAAAAACCCGAGTATATATATATATATATATATATATATATATATATATATATATATATATATATATATATATATATCCCGCTGACATGGGCGATATAAGTACTTAATTTCTTTTTAGTGCCTGTGTTAATGCCAAATTACCTGGGAGAAACATTCTAGGCTACTATACCAAAGGCGGTTTTGTTGTGGCGGGATTCTATTCTCTCGACCAACTGTAATTATTACTCCCTACACTGATAATTGCATAAGCATGCAATAATAATGCCTGTGTGTACAAAATTACTATTTAATATATATATATGAAAACTATTATGGTTATAAAATCCTTTGGTGAGTTAAAGATGAACTCTCTTTTGGGAAGTAAAGAAAAAAAAGCGGCAAACATTAGCACGAATGAAATATTCGGACATCCTGTCATTGAATACTACCCCCTCTCTCTTTTTCTCTCTTTCTTTCTTTTTTTCTTTCTTTCTGACTATTTAGCCATGCCTATTGACATGACATTTACAAGTTACTCCTTTTTTTAAATTTCTAATATAACAAGTTGCTTACAGAAAATATACTAGCCTTCGAAAACTACGAATCCAAAGGTATTACTGTTTTTTTAATCCACCGCCCAGCATTCATCTAAACTTGATACACTGATGATTACATGGGCAGGAAACACTAGTGTCTTTTTTTACAAAGAGGTCACCACTTATCAAGGCCCGGAATCCACTCGAGGATAAGGGTTATTGCGTGTACAGTAATCAATTGGAAAATATTATAGTAATAGTTAGTATTGGAGATCTGATAAAGAGTCCTAATTAAGGAGCGATTCATCAGGAATTTGTTTATATTGGACTTGAAGATATCGAAGTTGTAGTAAAGTGGGAAACAGGAAGAGAATTCCACAGGTGTGGACCTCCAAGAAAGAAGCCCTGCTCATGGAATCTACATTTTGATTTAGGCACAGATAAGGAGTGAGGAAAATTACTGTCAGTGGTCTCAGCCAGACGGGTGCGTCTCGCGAAAGACAGGGGAGGTGGGGACCAGAGACCGGAGCCCGGACGAGCACCCGCCATGGAAAGAACGACAAAACAAAGACAGGCTCGCAACGTCTCCTCCGTGGGAGAGAGGTTGCAGGGAAGACAAAAGGGCCTCCTCCACTAAGCCCCGAAGTCTATTTTGTACTCTGTCAAGGCAGGATAGGCTGTTCCTAGCAGCTCCAGCCCAGATGTGGCAGCAGTACTATATCCTTTCCAGATAGAGAATTCCATCAGCAGTGAGATATCGTCTGGAGCGGTAGAAGGATCCTACCATTTTCCCAGCGACGTGGGCAATTTTAAGTATAAAATAAAGTTAATATTTTACAAAATATTATATATATATATATATATATATATATATATTTATAAACACTGCAGCATGTAGGAGCTGTATAATGTGATTATTAGTGAACATAACAGGTTTTTGTTATTTTAATCTAACATATTGAGTCGATAATTTCTTAATGTGAAATATTACATTGAGCGATACAGATTTACATCAAAAGAGCCAGTCTTTTGATCAGCCACCTCGATTTATTACGCCCGAAACGTGTAGTCTAAAGTTCACAACGACTTATCGCATAAAGGATTGCGTTTGATCACGTTTAATTTCCCCGTGCGCTCCATATCAGCAAGAGAGAAATAGAAAGGAACCGATAAAGAAAGAAAGAGTGAAATCTTGCTTGTCATATACGTCTAGCAAATTGTAAACTGTCAACCAATAACTAAAGTAATAAAAATATATTCCAGATAAAGGGCATTAAAGTACGGATTGTGGATTAAGTGTATTGCAACCGCTTTAATAACAACAATTATATATATTAAGATCATTTAGTGTGCATGTATATCTGTGAGTGTGCATATATACAGGTGCATATATCTATGTTAATATACATTTACAATCTATATTGATACATACACACACAAATTATGTATGGTAATTTAACCAATATGCATATTACAGTTCAGAAAAAAATGATATTGTAAATATTATTTGTAAATAACACACACACAAACGCACACACGCATATATATATATATGTGTGTGTGTGTGTGTGTGTGTGTCTATGTGTCTATGCGTGTGTACGTGGCTCATTTCTCAATGCATTATAGTTTACATTGCACTATAAGGAACTTACAGTTGATTATATAAAATAATTTTTTATTTATTTTTACACGTAAATCCAAGCCATTAGGGCTTAGAATTAAAGCTTAAAATACAAATGTCAAGTGTCATGGTTCAATTGTGCTCGAAACAGAAACATTCATCTCGGACGTGATTTTGCCTTATCAAATAATATTTTGCTGATTTTATATGCCAGACCCTTATGTTTGTGTGATAATAAAACTCTTAAAATGCAACTGTGATGTTAGTCTGTATCAGAGTATAAAATTACTCAAAATCCGGTTGTTTCATTTTTAATTGGATTTTTTCGATTGTAAAATTACTTACTCATCGAGAGCATTCATATAAAAAAACATATCTAAGAACACTATCAGACCCATACAATTCTTTTGTGTGACATTTAAAAAATGGCCCAGTCGTTTCCGAGCCCATGAGGAAAGAACTTATACCCGCAAAAATACAAAGTACCCTTTATGTATATAAGTAGAGATATTATCAAACTAAATGATTGTCTCAATTGTATTACAATAATTGTTTCATTTCGAATCATATTTTATATGTGTTAATTATAATGAGAACTATTTTAGTTATTATGTTTATTGCGGGTCTAGTTAGGTTAATTAATTGAGTTGTTTGTTTATTATATAAATAACTTTGTGAACTCATGTGTTTTAAGTTTCTGGCTCTCTCGCTGTTTAAGTTTCTGTATGAATAGGTCCACAGAAGAGGCGAATTCCCATATGAAGACCTCGATTTTTATTCAGCCCGAATGGATCAGAATCTATTGTAAATTATATTGTTATGATAAATGGAAGCATGTTTCATGACCTGTGAGTTTTATTTCTCTGTGCAGATATCGATGGGGTGAACATCTAAGAAAGCAAGCTCCGTCATGGACGTGTGTCAAAAGGAAAGATGCGTCATTGAATTCATGGGGAAAAATGCATTGAAAATAGCGGTGACTATGCAGAAAAAATACATTGTGGGCCACAAAAGATCGCTCGATTTCATAATTTTACCTGCGTTTTCATAGCTCATCAACTTTTGGAGTTAAAAATATAAGAGGCTATACTTTTGGAACGACAGCGCACTTCGGACCCCTATACGCAGCCATCGTTAAATCGCTGGTAAAAGTGCATAAATGATGGTTGCGACTAAATAGAAAAAACATAAGTATTGGAGCACAAAATAATCACTCGTTTTAAAAGTAATACTAGGGTCTTTGTAGCTCTTTAACGTTTGGAGTTAAAAATAGGAGGCCTTATTTTTGAAACGACCCTCATATATTTATTATATCTTTGTGGTTCCATGTATTAGTGGCATGTTTCTTATAAGTTTTCTTTAATATTCTCGTGATTAAATTATTACGCTCTTGTCTTAGTTTCTACTAGCAAGCTGCTCGTAAAATACGCTGAAATATGATATTTTGATTGATGCAGATTTCGTATTTATTATTATATTATATTACACCCAATATACAGTAATACTTTAAAAGGGTAAAACAAAAATGAGTCATGCGTCACTACCGAGAATCGAAACCAAAACGTTTAGCTTAAGATTTAGATTTTACTTTGACCCTAATGCCTGAATACATGTTTGCTGCAACTTTAAAAATTAAAACATTGAACTAATAGCTATTACGTTACGCATACATATTCGTAATGCCGTCGTTCGACCATCACCTGGCAAATTCCATTTTCTTAATTTTTACACTTTTGCATCGATGTTCTCAAATACATAAACTTTTGCATGCGTTCGAATCCCCTATATATTAAGTTTCATATCAGTAGACAAAAAACTGACAGAAGAGTTTGGTAGGAAAATTTTTAAACAAATATATATACGCATACATAAATATATATAACAAGAGGTTTGTGTTTACTATAACCTTTTTATGTATATATTACGCAAGTATAAATCATGTAGAATATCTACACGAATATAATTACACGTAATAGTTAACTAAATATGATCATCCCAAAAGAAAACCGAAAAAAAACTAATAGAGAATTAATCATAATGAATGTTTAAATGTATATGCAAATTAGCTAGATCTTTTGCAGATGAATTCCATTTCACGACACATATATAACATAGTTGTATTTTCTTTTTAAATAAATAGATAAAGGGTTTTTAATATGAATATCAATACAGACAAAAGAAAAACGAATTTATAGGAGTATAGATGAGTTCTTTTCTGCCTTTATTTTAATTACGTTAGAGTTGAAGTGTTGTACGATATGGTAAAACATTTTCTTATTATAATGTTACTCGTATAAATCTGAATCTTTAATTGCAAAAATGTCAGTTTCAAATCTAACTATAATATTTAATCCAGAGAAAAAGTAACTCAAATAGAAGCAGCAGCAGCTTAATCAACATCCAAGGTTAACTTCTAAGGTAAATGTTAGAGAAAGGTCAAGTCGGTTTAAGAGATGCTTGAATGAATACGAACATTAACGAGGTTCAGCGCTATTTCCGCCATTATTAACGACGTATAGGCACGGGTTATTGAATAATGCACATCGATTTTTACGATCAACTCACTTTATATTACTTAGGTGGCCGCGCGAATAAAGACGTCGAACTTAGCTTATAAGTAGGATCTTCAATTTCAGCAGTAGTTCGAAACATAATTACATAAATTAAAGCATCATTATTAAGAACCGGTATTTCTTCCAGCTAACACTTAATTAAAAGTTGAAAACAATGTCGATATGTACAAGCGAACTAAAAGAGAACAGTCTGAATATTTAACACCGGATACTGTCCACAATACTGAGAGTTCAGAGAGTTTGGTTAATTCGTCGCACTTATATTGTCCGTGTAATGATTCCAATAAATGTCCAATACATTATATCCTTTCATTTTAACTATAATAAAATTCAAACAAGTACACGGGACTTTTAATGCTGTCTTGATTCGACTTAGTTCAGATTTAAAGAAATTAATTTTTTATGTAATTGTTATTATTAAGATGACTCCACTGGCAAGGTAAAACCTATAGAAAGATAGTAAATTGATAAACCGTTACACTTAACGTAGGATATATCTTTTCCGAATAGAAGTCAGTGCTCTATTTGTGGCACTATTTGGTTGGGTGTCACTTTCAGCGTAGTAACATAGATATTCTTGCTGAGTGATGAGGCCTGTCGCGTAAGAGTTAAGCAATATATTTACCATAATCCCATTCTTACAACTCGCTCCCCCTCTTTCTCGTCTGACCAATATGCAGTAAACACGAATATTTTGGTATCTTCGTGGAAGACGATGGGTGACACCCCCTCTTCTCGGAAATGAATTAGCAAAGGTAACCTAGCTAGAATAAAAGAAGACAGTTGTAATTATTTTATTAATGCATAATGTATAATATACAATGTATACTATTGTAAAATAAACAGTTAAGTTCTTTTTTCTACAAACCTGAATTGCGTGTCATTTGTCACCACTCATGTAGACCACAGCCGGAAATCAAGACCAAGCAGACATCACAGCCAGAACAGACCCAAGAAGCAATGCGCTGAACTGGACATCCACTAAGCAGAAGAAGTCCACACCACTGATTTATTGTTTTGGAAATACCGTTTGTTAACACCGGAGGGGCTTAACGTCGTTCGCATGACGAAGCAAGTAATTCTCCCCGGCAAACGATCATTTGTTAACACCAGTGGAGCTAGTAAAGTTCCAATGATAACAAGGTGTCCACCTGGCAAACGGATGGCTTATCACAAAACTAACAAAAACTTTGGTAGCTATCGTTGCATCGTCTCTAACACCCGGGGAGCTGGTTGCCACACCCAGGACGTTTCTTAACCAAGTAACACTCCCCGGATAAACAGTATTGTCATATATAGAATGTCTAATCTGGATATAATACATCTATAAAGAGTAATAATTTCCATTTTTTTTCATATTGACGCTAAGAGAACAGGTGTGATGAGTTAGAACTGTTGACTAAGCGGTCGAGTTTAGACTCGAACTGTCAAACTAACTCCACGTCTATGCATAAAGGAAGAGCTATGATATGGCGTAACAGCTCTATCTGTATGATTACGCACGTAAACACACACACGACACACACACACACACACACACACACACACACACACACATATATATATATATATATATATATATATATATATATATATATATATATATATATGAGAATGAACATACATGCTGTAATAAAAATAAAATATCATGATAAAAAGAAAATATAAATAAAGCTTAGAAATTTTAGTCCGAATCAGCTGGTATCTTTTTTATTGTTTTTTAAATTTTTAATTATATATATATATATATATATATATATATATATATATATATATATATATATATATATATATAAACATTATGGGTCAAACGGATAAAACTATAAACACTTATAGTATGAATTTTCAAACATAAAATAATCTCATTTTAACTTAACCTAATAATAAAAAAGCAACTGAAGAGGAGCTTTATAGGATAAACTTGTTAGCACTAAAAATCTGTGAGAAAATGCAGATTCAGGATAAAATAGAAGTTTATACTCCACTTAACTCTCGGTTTTTATTGAAGGAACACACACCGGACTTTATTAATAAACTCAGCATTAGACTAATTGCACCGTGTGCATCTGACATAGGTAATATCAGTAAAAAGATACTAGATAGAATTATATCAACCTTAAAATCTAAAATAAAACATAACTTCTAGATTTTTCAAGGTGAAGTGATATAGTTTTTCGATAGGATCCCAAAAAATCAAAAAAGTAAGTTCATTATGTTTGACATAGATGCATGTTACCCTTCAATTACCCCTATACTGTTCGAGAAAGCACTTAAATTAGCTGAAGAGGAAACGGACATGACCAAGTTGGAGATTGAAAATATAAAAATAGCTAGAAAAAAACCTTAATCAAATATTACGGGAAACTGTGGACAAGAAAAGATAGAGAAGGCCATTTTCACATTACAATTCTCGGAGTCTTCGTAGGTTACTGATTTGGTAGGCTTGTACTTACTAAAGGAGATAAACAGAAAAATACCCGATTTAAATGGGCGGGGGGTTATATAGGGATGACGCACTACTTATAGTTAATACCAGCGATCAAATTACTGAAAAAAAAAACAGGAAAAATATTACAAGTTTTTTTTAATGAAATGGAATTAGAAATAACAATAGACAGCAATTACAAAAATTAAACTTTTTAGGCATTACTTTTAATCTTAATGATAACACATACGAACCGTATCACAAACCTAACCAAAAATTATTCTGCATTGATTATCAATCGAATCATCCTAAGTGCATGAAGAAGGCACTTGTATAAAAACAAAGATTATTACAATGAAGCTTTTCTCAGATTGAGATACCATGGGAAAATAGAAGAGAAGAACAGTGCAAATAGTAGGAATAACAAACCTAACTGCACAATATCGTACAGCATGGCAATGAGAGCAAGAAAGAAACCGAAGATTAATGAAGAATACATTAATAAGGATCAAAGGAATGAAAACAGGGAGAGTAAATAGCAGTGAAACAAGTAATAATGAGATGGGTACTAGGAATAAGAGAAACAGACGCAAGAAATAGATTTGGTTTAATCCGCCGTTTAGCGAGCATATCCAAAACAATATATCTAAGGACTTTTACAGAATAATTGATAACTTCCCAACTGAGAATGAATTAAGCAAAATAATTAATAGGAATTCAGTAAAACTATCTTTCTCTACCTCTGCCAACTTAGCCAACACTATAATAAGCTCTAATCACAGGAGAGTAAGAAAAATGAGGAATAATAATAAGTCAGTATCGGAGGAACAGGTTTTAAAGAGCAACTGTAATTGCAGAATACCCGGCAATTGTCCGTTAGGTGGCAAATGCTTAACCTCAGAAATAGTATACAAATGTGAGATTAAGGCTGACAATATTAAGAAGGTATATCTGAGAGTCACGGGTGCGTCTTTAAGGAAAGATTCAGAAACCATGTTGTATCCTTCAAAAATGAACCGGGGAAGGAAACTAATAAAGAAGGGGGGATGGTACAAGAATCAAAATTAGAAATAAAAAGAGGAACACAACTACATTAGGGGAGTGGGTCAGGGAACTTCATAAAAACAAAAGAAAATTTTGAATAAAAATAGTCAATAGTTGATAAGAGTAGGGAGTATAGGCCTGGTAAATCAAAAAGATGTAATCTGTGTTTACTGGAAACCTTCTACATAGCGAATACTTAAAACGAACTATTAAATAAAAGGCTGGATGCTATACAGGGATGTCTTCATATGAATAGATTTTTTTCTATCACGTCTAAACGTATCTTAGGAAAAGACGGTTCTTGTGTAAAGAAAAGTTCTTGAGTGTAAGGCTAGAGTTTAAATGGCGTTAAATAGCTAAAAATTGTGTTAAATAGCTAAACATGGAGTAAATTACATGTGATAAATGATTAAAATTGAGCAAGCAAATCTGGAATCTAATATTTTACAATAGTATCACATTAATAAAAATATAGACAATGGATTATTTGATAAGACATTTAGATATATAAAAAAAGCTTAACAAAGATTAGCAATATTGTTCCAAACTAGGAACACAATTTTAGTTATATTGATGGTGAAATAGGTAAATCTGGTTCTAGATCAATAAAATAGCTTAACAAAGATTAGCAATATAAATGCAATAAAAACAAAACAAAAAAACAAACAAATAATATTAGTAATTAAAGAATGGGGATTACTTGATACTGTTTTAGATCAGTAAATCTTGAAAAATCCTAGTTATTAAATAATATTTTTGTTCTGAAAGACTAAATCCAAAAATCAAAAACCAAAAAACCAAGATGGACCTCCATTGTCCTTGAAGTAAAGCGTACATGGAGCTAAATACTATATTAATTAGAATACTTATTAATAGGATATATACTATTAATAGATAAATATGTAATAATTTAATTCATGAATTGATATTATTTGAATTAAAGCCATATATAACCTCAGAAACGTATGTCTGGATGGCAAATGTAGTTTAAACCTTTGGTAATAAAATCAATATCACGATTAAGATATGCATTATAACTTTATAATTTGAATAGGTTAGCCCAAATTTAATTAGTTTCTGTGTAATTAATAAATAAAGCATAATACATATTAGGAATGTGTAAAACTTAGAACTATGCGAAAACATAAAAATATCGAAGGTATTAAGTTCTGATACATATTAGGATTTTGGTAACTAATAATTCAATAAAACCTTTAAACTTTCGAACATACATCGTTAACTCCCTTTTAACATCTACTATATCCTGTAATCGTAAATCTATAGAGGTAGGATCGAAAGAAAATAAAAAATAAATTTAGATCCTTAATTTTAAATGAAGAATAAGACTACACTGAATATAGAGTAATTTTTTTAAAAAATTCTCATGGAATAAGTTTTAAACAAAAAACGCTTTTTGAAATTACACAAATAGGTTAGCCGATATTTTTGTAAATAAACAGATTCCAGATACGAAACTAACATAACTGAAGATTTAGTTAATTAGTCCGTATTAAAAATAATTTCAATTAAATAAATGAATAAAGAAATTTAATTTAAGAAATATATTGAATAGTTCTAGTAAAACATATTAAGTGAACATAGGTAATTAGTGGTAACGCTGTATGATAATTCGATTGAAATTTCTGTTTTTAATTAAAGATACGAAAATAAGTAAATATATAAATCTTTAAAAAAGACTTTGGAAGGGTGAGATGCAGGTAAAATATTTCCCCATGTTTTTCCCCCATTAGGAAAATGGACTCCATTCTATTCATTGTGAAAGTGTTTTTTATTCTATACGTCTTACGAGAGACTTTCCTTGTGAAAATTTTCAAGCGACATAATGTTTGAATTCGTCTGAATAGTCTTGAAACAATTTTCACTAACGATGAAATACACTATTTATTGCTATCAATCTATTCCTTGATGTCTTGATTTTGTTAATATATATATATATATATATATATACATATATATATATATATATCGAGGCTAAGAGAAAAAATAAATTTAGACTCTTGATTAAGCGGTCGGGTTTCGAATCTAACTGTAACACTCTCTCTACATCCATAAATAAAGAGGAGGTATGGTACGGCGTAATCACTCTTTGTGTATAATTACGCACACACATACACACATACACATACACACATGCACACACGCACATGCACATATAAACATGCACACATACACACACGTACACACATACACGCATGCACACAAACATACACACAAACATACACACATACACACATACATAGACAGATACACACATGCACATGCACAATATATACACATGCACATACACATATGCACACACACAAGCACACATCTCTCTCTCTCTCTCTCTCTCTATATATATATATATATATATATAATTATTTTTTTACTATAATAATTAAATACCTATAGACACTAGTGTTTCATCCTTTCGGGAATCTTCAGTGCAGGGTATCACGATTAACACCAGTCGAACGATTCGAACCCCGGAACACGAGACATCTCTGACTCGATTAGCGGAGACCGTATCCATTCGGCTACCATTAACCGCGTAGGATAACGTTGAATTTTAAACATCTTAATTTTAAATGTTCATTTACGTCAGTCAGACAGTGATCTAATCGTTATACGATTATCTGTACATAAGAGCTAAACTGACCGACTAATTCAACTGATGAACATACACAGAAATTCCAACATAAGCCCAATAACTGGCCGTGGTTCATCCCAGAATGTGACGCAGTTATTGTGCACAGAAATCACTAATCCCATTGCTTCCGACATTGTGAAACCAAAGCCACTTTTTTAGGACTGCCAGCAACCATTGTAAAAGAGTAAATTAGAATTTCCATCAGTTTGGGCGAATAACAAACAGGATTCTGAACAGAAACCTGTCCTCTACCCCTACAATTATCTATGAACATAATTTCGTGAGCATCTGACAAAGCGAAATTCTTTGCAAAAATCTTTGCAGCAAATGCTATCCTGTATGATCAGCTCCGCCCCGCCTTTTTACTACTGTGAAAACACTATGAGACATACTAATATCTATACGTGATGTTGCCAAGCTTATGAAAAACCTCGACGCCAGTAAAGAAACTGACCCCGACAGCATTCCAGTCAAAGTTCTCAAAAATCTTCAACCAGAACTAGCTTCCATACTTACAAAGCAGTTTAAACGTTGCCTTAAATAGAAATGCTTTCCAAAACCCTCGGAAACTTCATCAGTCTGTATTTAAAATATACTGAAGATTGGACATCTATCTTTCACTGCAGACTAATCAGTTTCCTGTGCATCATGAGTAAGTTACTGGAAACTGTGATAAACAGAGTAATTGTAAGCCACCCCAGCAAAACTATCTACAGCTGTTATATCGCACAGAATTAGTGGATATCTCGATAGGGGTTTCGTTTCTTTACATATCAAAGGCTTTTGATAAAATATGGCATAAAGGCCCTCTTCACAAGATCGCCAGCTGTGAAATAGCTGGAAATGTCCTCTCAATTATTAAGTCTTTTCATTCTGATAGTCGTTGATTTTATATCCCCGAAAATGTGTTTCATCGTAAATAACTGATGATTCTTTTAAAAACATTGGTAATATTGTTCGTTAATATGAGTAAAAATATTCATCAAGACTGGGGATATTACTGACAAAATAATATTCTAACGAAGGACAATTATTATAGTTTTATATAGTTTCCGCCGATGAAGCCGTTGTTAGGGTGTTGGATTAGCTTTAATCTTATACATGTGCAGGAATTGTTGGAGGACTTCATCTGTTGGGGTACCTTGGGCGTTCTTCAGTACTCTTTTGAGAGTGTCTACAAACCGGTCCGCTTGCCCATTCGATCTGCGTTTTTTTTTTGCTAAGACGAGACCTTTGGCAAAAATTAAACTTTTGCAAATAATGATAATTTAACTAGCCGAATATCGTCACGGGGTTTGTTAACAATAACCACGAAGGTGAGATAGTCCTTTGTTATCGCGTTTTGCGTGATATTCGAGCTGAAGATTTCAGATAAGAGCTTGACAGCTTCGGAAAATTTCAGCTCGCGCGTCTACCTGGGTAAAATATAGTCAGAGAACTTACTGTATTCTGTGGTTCTTAGCTTCCGGAGAATAGGCGAATCTTTCTAGCGTTGCTCAACTCTTGGCAGTCAACAATGAATAACTCCTCGTATCTCCTATAAAAAGCCGCAAGCGTCATATCCTGCTCGGGAAGGTAGTTAAAGTTATCGATGAAATTCCATATGTTGTTTTGGGAAAATGCGGTGCTTTCATTATTGTGTTCAATCTTAGTCAACACTTTAAAAAACAATTCTTCGTTTCCCTTTTGTTGAAATAACAATTCCTGCCTTGTTCTTTCTGTTGAAGAATCAATTTCTCCTCCAACATATGTTGCCACTGTGCTTGTTATTGCATTTTGTCTTTAAAACTTTCCTCCTACAAATTTGATCCATTTCAGTGGTTAGTAATTGCGTAATTATGGCCTTAAATCTCCCATATCGGATATCCTTCCCAGGCGAACGACACTTTTTTTTTAAACTGGGGGAAGTAAAATCTCAAAGGGGACAAAAACAAATAATAATGTCCTATCTTTTGTGTGTGTGTATGAAGATTTTCAGATCTCAATTTCCAAAGATTCACTGCAACAAAAATAACTTCTTCGCCTGCTATCAAAAAAAAGTCTTAAAATTAAAAAAAATGTCATAAAATTAAATGTTCTTTTCAAACTAGAGTAAAGAAAAGAAACAAAACATATTCAAACTCGAGAAGAAAAAACTCGACAAATTTCAGTTTTCCAGTTTATAAAATAAAATGTTCATGTCCGACGACAGTTATAAAAGAAAAAAAAAAGTATTCAAACTTGAGAAGAAAAAAACCTTGTCCAAATTAAACGTTTTATTTTGCAATTAATTACTCACGGACAACTGCGAACGCATGTGCAAAATTAGGTCAACCTTAAAAAAGAACAGTTCCTTATCTCTATTTCAAGCTAAAAAGCTTAATCTGTATGAAAAAAGGACAGTTATATTTAGAATGTAGGTTAATTATTTTTCTTGTCTTCACAAATTACAGCGTAAGGTTTTCTCTTAGTTTTTACCTTTGCCACCAGTAAAAAAGTTCAAACTATAAAACCTTTTATAACAGAAGTCGGGACTTTTTTTCAGAAACAAAAAATACTTTTTGCGCAATTTTAGATTTTTTTCCTGTATTTATGCTATTTAAGCTTTATAACATGTTTCTTTTTTCTTTCTTTCTTTAAGGGTCTTAACGTAAGCTGTTTGGAATGGTCGCTGACAAATTATATTAGTGTAAAATGTATTGTTTTGGTATAGAATATAAAATGTTTCTTTCCGCCAAAAAGTTGTTTTTGAGTTTCTCCTGTAAGTCTAAATCCTCGTTTGCCAATGTTGTGGTGTTAGTATTTTAATAATTGACGAGGAAGGCTCAGTAACAATTGAATAAATATGTATTAATGAGAATACATGAAAAACGTTAATTGGGCTATATCTTTGCTTATTGTTGGATTAGTGGTGAAGAACATTGTTTCAGTATTTTGGACGTGTAAAAAATCTGAAAAACCTATATAATATCAAAACTTGTTGAATTACATAAGTAAAAAATGAGAGAAAAAATCATATATGAGAAAATATATTACAAATCAAACTGAATACGGTAATATGTTAACGGCAAAAAGCACGCAAAATAAATAACTTACTGTTGCAATATTTTGGACATATAATGGGGTAGTTATTTAATTGCCGCCCACATCGGCAATATTTGGCACAAGGCCTGGAAAGTGGGAACCCGGCAGCTCCCCTAAAGGAGGGGCACTCCTGCAATTTTAAAAATTTCCTGAGTAACCCCGTCGGCATTCCCCGGTCGGGGCGCCTCAGGCAGCAAGCAATAAACTTGCCCCACCGGAAAGCCCGGTGGCAAGGCCTGGGAGGGTGGACCTCCTAGGTATTACCCAGGCGGTGTACCTCAGTCCAAAAAATGCTGGGCCGGTTCCCGGCCCCTCACCTGTCGGGCTGAGTGTCAAGTGACGAATCCTTGACTTGTACTACCCTGTCTCCCTTCAGCCGAAGCCGCTAGGAGACACATCTTATCACAATGGACTTGTAATGGGGTAGATATTTATTTGCTGCCCACCTCAGCAAAATGTGGCACAAGGCCGGAAAGTGGGAACCCCGCAGGCTCCCCTAAAGGAGGGGCACTCCTGCAATTTTAAAAATTGCCTGAGTAACCCCGTCGGCATTCCCCGGTCGGGGCACCTCAGGCAGCAAGCAATAAACTTGCCCCACCGGAAAGCCCGGTGGCAAGGCCTGGGAGGGTGGACCTCCTAGGTATTACCCAGGCGGTGTACCTCAGTCCAACAGGTGCTGGACCGGTTCCCAGCCCCTCACCTGTTGGGCTGAGTGTCAAGTGACGAATCCTTGACTGGTACTACCCTGTCTCCCTGCAGCCGAGGCCGCGAGGAGACACATCCCATCACAAATCCAGAGGACTTGTAATGGGGTATGACCCCACACAGTCGGACGATTCTATTTATAAACGATACTGCTAGGAACTGACGAATCGAATTAATTCAGGTTCTGCTACCAACCAATCAAAAACCAGAATTGCTCCGTAAATATTAAACCTTTTCTGTAACAATTTCCCATGTTTTTTCCGTCTCGACACGGTAAGAATATTTTGCTCTGTAGATCTGTCTACTGCAAGCAAGTCACCTCTCAGGACTTGTGTGTAACAATGGACTATGAGAAACTGTTCTGTCTACTGCAAATCAGTCACCTCTCAAGACTTATTTAGAACAACGAGCCATCTGAAACGTTTCTGAAACTAAACATGGCTTACACTTCTAGAATCATACTCTCTGTGTGTCCGTCTCTGACTAACTTCATAAACCAATCCTCGCTACCCGTGAGTGACGTTATGGCAGATAGTGACGTCATGGAATAGTTCGGTATCCCAGGCAGTAGGAGTGCGTCCCAACAAATACAAGGACAAATATAAAATAACACATTCTATTTTTAAAATAAGGGAATATATATTAAGAAACATAATAAGATCCACCTACAATTTAGTGCACAAATGCTTATTTCTTTTCAACTTAACTATTTGTCAACATCTGGTTGTAGATTTGTAAGTTTTAGGGCTCATAAGTTATTTGAAGCAAATTTAACTGCTTCGAAGAAGTCGCACTTGCTGTTAGATTGCCTAAATATTAGAATAAATATCTTTCCGAAAGATGCCACATAGGTTGTCTACGAGATTGAAATTACAGATATTTTGAGGCCAATTGATAAGAAAATTTTCAACAACTCTGTTCTCTTTTCAACTAGAATTTAGTAAATTTTTATGCCTGACTTGATACGCCGTCTTATATACATGCATACACATACACGAACACAATATATATATATATATATATATATATATATATATATATATGTGTGTGTGTGTGTGTGTGTGTGTGTGTGTACATAGTATATATCATATATCTACTCTAGACTAAAGATTTCTTATCAAACTATTCAAAGAAATATTGTTTAGAAAATGACAGCAATTTATGAAATTCAATTAACCCCGTCTTTCACATTAAATGAACTCACGAACTCCTTATCAATAATCCCAGCATATATCACGACCCAATTGCATCATTGTTGGCGTTTACAAAATTATCTTGAGTTATGTTGTTTGCAAACCCACCCTTGAACGCATCCAGCCTACCGATGGTATTTCTGTAAATACTACTTCATTTAAATCAGTTTTTAAGTATATTTTTGTTCACTGCAATCTTCTCGCCTCACGCTTTCTCTTAAAATAGGCTATTGTATTTCCTTACATTAGCAAACGTCGTTTATGCTTTCCGCATTGTTTGTCTTGACACACTAAGAACTCCAGCAATCTTAATTATGAACGCACTCAACGTGTTTGCGTTTCTTTTAGTTCTATTCGGATATGTTGACACATCCCTATTTGTTAAATTCTTTATTTCAAACTAAGAATTTTTTAATGGTGGAATTCCCTTTTTACATAATTTCTTGATTGTTCGATTATCCATTTCAAGTCCTTATGACTATGATGCAAAGATTTTCATTTGCTAATTTATTTGTTTGTATAGTTCTTTTTATTGATCGTTCGTTCTTTTTCACGAGGCATGATACTAAATTTTATTTCTTGCAAATAATCTTTTGACACTACAAAGTGCTGTAATTCCTGGAAAAATGCGAAATATCAATTTGAAATTAAAAATTGGGGTTTTATTCCTTTCATACTTACTTGCTATACATAATAGTATAAATTATTTCATTCGATAATACATATCTACGTATTTTATGTTAAATGTTTGACAATACATCTTTTGTATATAATTTCTAGGCACAATTTACCCCGTTATTTAAATCGTCACTAAAGTAAAGCCCAACATTCTTCTCTTTTACTAAAAAAGGATAAATAGCTATGAATACTTGTGCCATTTTTTTTTTTTGTTATTTTTATATATTATAGAGTAATCTTGTTTCTGCTCAGCAGGGGAACATTGCTCCAGGCTTATTGGTTGGATCATTTCACCGCTCCAGAAGGAATCTCACATCTGACGCAATCCTCTATCTGTATAAAGCTCCATAATACAAGTGAGAGCTCCGCTCGTTATAAGGCCTGGTTTTCCAATCCAACGAGTTACGTGCCATTGCAATCAAAATCATTCTCGTTCGGTTATAAAAGTTCTAGTGATTGTTTTTTAATTCTTCGTTGTAAAATGAAATAGGCTCGTTGTACGTATGTAGATAACTCCTGCTGTTTCGCCTACGTACCCGAGTATCGTTATCGTATCAAAAGAAAATCTTCGTTCAACACAGTTGATGTGTCGTTAGTCTTACTGAAGGTGAAAGGGGAAAGTAAAAAAAAAACCCAAAAAACAAAAAAAAAAGAACACAATTTCTATTTACTCGCTCACGACAGCAACGTTGAAGGGAAATTTAAACAACAGTCTATGGCACGAGCATGTGTTTTGGATTTTCATATATATATATATATATATATATATATATATATATATATATATATATATATATATATATATATATATATATATGAAAACGATGCTAACACGCTAAACAATACTGGCCGGTGAAAGAATAACAATGAATAATAATAAATAAAATCAAATAAAAAAAAAACTAGTATGTATATACCAACGAGTCGGGCTTTAACAAACCAGTGTTATTTGAGCTATGCTTTTTTCTTTCTTTCTCTTTACGTCCTGCCCATGCATCCTAGCAATTGCGCGCCATGTTTAAGAGAAAGTAAAATGAATGTTTGTCCTGCCGCGCGTTATCAATAAAATACTCATGCTAGTCTAAACTAGAATATTCTATTGGTCGGATTGATCGCACTCAAGTCTTTCCTGGGTTAACTGGTAATTTCTTGTCAGTTTTCTTGTACAATTTGTGGGGAAGACATTTGCTGATAACGTCTTAATTATGGTGTTTCTCCGTTCTAGACTTTTTCTTCATATCATGTCCAAGTCTTGGTTGCATAGTTTATATTTCTTCCCTGGTGTTTCATGAATCTTCGAAATGCCTTTAAGAGTCTTTCATTTGTCCATCTTAGGGGAAATAATCCGCTTTACGCCAGATAACCCTAGCATCCTGGCTGTCTACTCAATAATCAACCCAGCTATAACTACGATCTCAACGCAAAACTCGACTCAAAAACTCTAACTTAGATGAAGAAATACATTTGTGCCGTTTTCTTTATACTAAAGACAGAGCTAGGGTTAAGAGACAGTATATCCCTTTGTCCCCAAATCAACGCTCGCCAAACGGACTCTTACTGGAAGATGATTGGTCAATCGTTTATGCTGATCTGATTGCACATCAACCATACTTCCAAGAACAAATGCTATTTTCACGACCTTATTCTTAGCCGGAGTCAGGCGGGGTCAACTTCTGTCTTGTACAATTCTAGTCAATAAACGAGAATTATAACATATTTGATCAAAAACTAAATTATTGTTTTTATTTTCGCTTTGCTTTTGCGTTCAATCAATTATTCGGTCAACAGACACGTACATCCACCATGATATCTACTTGTGGACGTATAGCTAACTTAATCAGGGACACTAGGAATTATAGTTACGCTTCTATTAGACTAAGCAATTAACTGACGGTTCCAGTCAATCTTGTTTGATCTAGGGAATAAATCCTCTGGCGCTAGCTATACTGATACGGCAGTGAGCTTCCACTCAAGTAACAGTGTGACAACTAATTGCTTCTACAATGAAATACTTTTGCAACATCTGGAGAGCTGCAGTCAAAGCATCCTTTCTGCCTTGACAGCGTACACATTCGGCTTCTAAATCTAGAAAGCGATTCTCTCTTCTCACATAAGGAATATTGTTTTTCGTTGTTTGTTCTATCTTTATTCACATGACAGGTGCTTGATTAAACTTCAATCTCTCCTTCCATCAACGAAAAAGTTATCTAGCTACAAACATCCTCAATAACTTCCTTTCTTCCTCTACGGAAAACATTATTGTATAGCTGTCCTCTTAAATAATGAAACTCTTTCATTGCTCAACCATTGTTACCAAATAATATTATGTTACTCCATCATCTACCTACCTCTCGAGTGGACTCTTGGCCTTGATAATTGATGCTTATTTAGTAAAAAGGTAACTTAATATTTATGAATACTAGTTTTAGCAAACAGCTATACAATATCACTTCACACTATATCTAAACTTGATATTTAGCAAGGTTCAAATGATGGTCACATTTATCCATTAAAAAACTGTCAATAAATACTAACTTTTTACTGTCTATTTAAAAGAAATTAATGGAAGTAAATCTTTTTATTCCTTACCCTATATTTTGGTCGTCTTCTATCTCATTAGAAGCGAAAATAATTAAAACATTTCTTAAATTATTAATTACATTTTTACGTGGTTTTCAAATTAACGCCACCACGTATTGCTACACACACCTCGTTTTAATGAGAATCGTAATGGCATAAGTATAGCTATGTTAGGTGTGGTTCGTATATTTCGTAAAGATCGATGCAATTATACGTGTGATTCTCTCGCGTGTAATCAGTCCCCAGCGAATAGGCCGCAACGATATATAAGTGTATATATAGGACATAATATCATTAGAACTTTGTGCTGAAATCTTTGTTAAATCAGCAGAAGCAGAATATTTTATTTTTGTAAAAATATCAGCTTTTAAAATAATATGAAATGTTTATTTCAGCCAGTCGAAAGCTCAGATAAAATATGCATTATCACACCTTTAAAATAATGGAATTAAAAAGGTACCAATATCTACTCGGGGTCAGCTAAACTGATATTCAAGCTAAGCCTAACATATTTCCCACAGCCTGCTCGAAATCTCCCAATGCACGTATCTCTTCTTCTTCTCATCATTTACAACAAACCCACGTTGTCTTGTTTAATGTTAATTCAAACTCTGCCTTATGCGTCGCTCTTCATATTAAGATGCTTTTTATTCAATATCAACACAAATATTTTTAGCATGATTTATATTAGGGTATATATCAAAATTGTCATTACTCAAAAGTGTGTGGCCATTAAAATTGAATCTTACCAATGTTGCCTTTCTTTTCATAGTGGCGTTAGGCACATTGGCGGTCAAAATACAAAACAGGTAAATATTATTTTATTATTGGAATCCTTTGAGATTAGTAATTTATTTATTGATTTATTATTTGCCGA
Source organism: Euprymna scolopes (assembly GCF_053919585.1). Taxonomy (NCBI): domain Eukaryota; kingdom Metazoa; phylum Mollusca; class Cephalopoda; order Sepiida; family Sepiolidae; genus Euprymna; species Euprymna scolopes. Next base: position 36,268,051 of record NC_136499.1, read on the forward strand.
CTGTAATACTCATCTTCATAGTTATTGTTGTTTAACCGCGTATCCACCAACTGTTTCTCTGTTAATGATGAGATGAAATATGACCAAAGTATAGAGTAAGAAACAACAATATTTACCTCCATCACATATTTTAAATTGATGGTGAAAAGTTAATATTTACAGAGAGGTTTTTAATGAATAAATGTGCCTTCTTCCATCTAAACTTACTAAATATCAAGTCTAAATATAGCATGAAGTGATGCTTTCTAGCTGCTTGCCAAAACTAGCATTCATAGATCTAAAGTAAACTTTTTATCATCTATAATATAAATCTCACCTGTCTGTTAAAATGTATGTATGTTTTGTTTGTATGTCCGCCTAAAACTTTCGACAGAGGCGGCGGACTTTCACAAGGTCGATATTGTCATGAAGATCAACCCTTCGGAAGAAAGATATAAAAAAATGGCTAAAAACATTAATTCCTACACCCTCATCTAGCCACTTTTCTACAGGGAGGGGTCCCCTTTTTCGCCAATATTTTCGAAAACTCATTTCCTCTTTTCGATTGACTAGACTTAATTTAATCGTAAGTCACTTTTGGCGATGGACGAAACAGAAAAGATGTCACGTTTTTTCTCACTTTCTTTTCCTCCTTCGCGGTACGAGTTCGAGCCTGCCTGCCTACTACCACTTTTATTTATCTACTTTTTGCTCAGAATACACCTCAAAACACCCGGCCAACGACGGGCACCCAAGCTAGGCACTTATCAAGGCCAATAGCCAATTCTATGTTTAATGAGTTTGCTAATATGTGATAGGTTAATATCATATTACTAGAGATTAAGATGACAACTGCACAAGAAGAATATTTTCCTCACGCTGAAGGAAGAAAACAAAATATTGATAGAGTTTGCAGCTAGATAATTTTTTTTGTCAATGGAAAGATACATTGAAGTTTAGTCGAGCACCTGCCATGAAAACAAGGCCGATAGACATTAGTCGCTTGTTCTCGTGTAATGAATGAATGCGTGAATGTATGATTGGCATGAAATTCTTAAAGAGAAACTAAAATGACCGCAAAATGGGCTGAAATGATTTAAATAAATAAAAAGTAAATAACTTAGAATGAGTTTAAAGATGAATTGAATGACCGTAAGAATGACTTGAATGCTTAAAAAATAATTGGAATCCTTCAAAAACAACTTGAATAATCTGGAGAATCACCTGAATGTCTTTGAGACTGACTGGTCTTAAAGTTGGTTTTCATTTTACAATGATCTGTAAAGTGTAGTATCTGCTGGAACAGATACTACACTTTTATCTTGGCCAAAAGTGCAAGAAAATGGTATTTATTTGCTCCCCCACCGAGCAAATTAGGCACACGGCCGATTTTTAATGTGATGAGTGAAGGGGAAATAGGGGTCAACTCCCCGGGGAATAGGGGAGCTGGATTGTGACAATTAGTATGAAGGGTTGCCCCTACATTGACCAAGGTCTTATATGTGGGATTGCCCCCACATATGGCCTTTGCCTGCAGTATCTGCCGGAACAGATACTACCCTTTGATCTGGTCCAAAAAGCCAAGAAAAGGGTATTTATTTGCTTCCTAACAGAGTAAATTAGGCACAAGGCCGATTTTTAATGTGAGGAGTGAAGGGGAAATGGGGATCAGATCCCCGGGGAGTAGGGGAGCTGGATAGTGACAATTGGTATGAAGGTTTCCCCTTACATTGGCCATGGTCTTATATGTGGGATTGCCCGCACATATGGTCTTTACTTGCAGTATCTGCCGGAACAGATACTACACTTTGAAATATTAAATCTTTTATTCATGTTAAAAAATACAGTCAAAATCAACGATGAACAAAAAACTTAGGCACATGGCCAACTCAAAAGTGAGAATTGTGGGGGTCGTTGGCCATCCTTGTCACTCCAGAACTAAACAAAGTCAAAAGTTTCTCCCAGCTAGTACCTTCTTTCACCATAATACCGCATTCACCCTTTCATATTGTGGGACGTCCTACTTAACTCCCAATTTTTTAAAACATTTTTTATTGACGTGTAAAAACAAAAAAGATAACAATAAAATGGTACAATAATTCATTTGTGTCGAGGGCGGGAGAAGAAAAAACAAACAAAAGGTTATAAATAGGACCCTCCCAACCCCGTCTAGTTGATAGACTGCCCGTTCCACTAGGTTTGTAAAAGGAACCTCGCTTCTGCGAGTCTCTCTCTAGGTTGGGATGCCCTCTAGATAGGGGTGAATGGAGAAAAGAAATTTTTTTGGGTAAGGGATGGAGGTTAGTTTGTATTTCTTTTTCTCCAAGATGGGTAACATTTAGAGGAAGGGGTGAAAACAAGAATTGCATGTAAGAGGGGATGGGGATCTTGGGGGCTTCCTAATCGGGGAGGTATGGAACACACACTCAGCTAGCTGAGTCTGCTTGTTTAATTTTACTTTACAGAACTGCGCGTTCCACACCTAGGCAGGGAACACGTATTCAAATTTGGCTCCTCTTCGTACACACAGACTTGCCACATGTATCCATCTTCTGTCAAATGCCGCGCGATGCAGCCTTCCTCTATCACATCTGATCTTCACCCGTAGTTGGTGTTTAAAGAAAGCGATCAGATCTTGATCAGAAAAAGACAACACCCCCCGGCAACCTTGCAGACGCGACGTCCAAATCACCATTCTCGCCACGGCCAGGATCGTAACGTAGATCATTTGTCTTTCCCGGTCCCACGGCGGCCTCACGTTGTCCACAACATTAGATACAGTAATTGGGCGAGGATGCTCAGGATCGATGCAAGACGTCACTCCGCTGACATACGACCAGTACTGGCAGATTTCGCGGCAATCGAAGAAAGCGTGATCCGTAGTTTCTACGGCCGTTCTCCCACAACGGAGACAATCAGGCGACTCCAAAAACACGGAACTGCATTGTATGTTGTGGAGTGGAAGTACATTTCGGCCAATCGCCAGTTCAGAGAGAACTCCGAATTGTTCAGATGACTCGAACCTGGCGCCCAGCTCCATGCGGAGCGGATCTCACTCTGCTGCCACCCCAAACGCGCGCATAGTGGGTCGTCGGCGGCCCCCTTCACTAGATCCCTGTGGAGTTCCCTACGGGTAGCAGTCACAAGGTCACTGGACCTTGGTAGTCGTTTTAGTGCGGCTCGGCAGTCTTTCATGTAGGCAGATTCTCCCCGCGGCCTGCGACGGCTCTCGATGGAAGGGTCGAGAACGAGGTCGGGGAAGGCGGCAGTAACCACGGGGTGCCACGGTTGGTCATCCTGCATATAGTGGCTCAGGAAGGCCAGCCTCTCAGCATCTCGATGACACTTCAAGTCCGGCATTCCCAAGCCTCCCTCACACGGACGTTGAATACAGACCTGTCTGCTCACCCAGTGTCTTCCTCTGTCCCAAAGCAGCGAGGACAAGAGTTCGACAAGAGCTTTTAGGCGTTGTGCAGGCAGGGGAAGTATGGCCAGTCGGTAAAGGATGAGAGGAAAGACGTAAGTGGCGCACGCCTCAGCTCCACCCTTTAAGGAAAGTTTCCTAGGAAGCCACGAATTGACTGCAGCCTCCACCTTTGACCGTACCTCCAACCAATTCTTGTCAAGCTGGAGACCCGGTCCGAACCACACGCCGAGGATCCGGACCGGGCCATCTGTCCAGCTGAAGGGCGCCGGGAGGTTTGCGTTGCCACTCCATGCGCCCAACCGCAGTCATACCGACTTGTTGCGGTTTATCTTGGCCCCCGTGATTCTTTCGTACTGTGTGAGTGCCTCCGACACGACCTCAATGTCTCTGAAGCCCGACACGAAGACCGTGACATCATCGGCAAACGCGGATACCTTGGCAGCTGAGCCGCCAGACAGAGCCATTCCGCACAGGGCCGAATTTGCCTCCCCATGTCTCAGCTTGCGGAGAAGAGGCTCCAAAGCCAGGACATAAAGCAGGGGCGACAGCGGACAACCCTGACGAACCGACCGAGAGATAACAAAGGGTTTCGAGCGCTTTCCGTTCACTTGCACGACAGCCATGGGCTGTCGATACATTATGGAGATCCACTTGCAAAAGTCCGGTTTAAAACCGGCGGCCTCTAAGACAGATGCCAGGAAACGATGGTCGACCCTATCGAAAGCTTTGGACTGATCTAAGTTGATCAGCGCGGCTTCCGTGTCGTCATCTATTCCCCCATCTAGGATCGTGCGGATCAGGTGCAAGTTGTTCTGAATCGATCTTCCCTTCACATCGTAGTTCTGTTCCGGTTCAACCAACTCGTCGATAACAACCTGCAGCCGATTCGACAGGACTTTGGCCAAAATCTTCAACTCTGTGTTTAGCAGAGTTATGGGCCTGTAATCGTCTAATTCTTCCCCTCCATGCCCGTCACCTTTCTTCAGCAATGTGATCACTCCCTTGGTCACCTGCCCTGGGATGGATCCCTGAGCAAACCAATGGTTGAACATATCCGTCAGAAGAGGCAGAAACATGTGCGACAGCCTCAAGTACAGTTCGTATGGCAGACCATCAAGTCCTGGCGATTTGTCACAGCTGACCTGCTTCAGCGCAGTAAAGACCTCCCGCTCCGTCACCCGGCCCTCGCAACTAGCCGCTCTAGCCGCCTCGAGGCGGGGAGAGTCGGCCAAATAGTCGCTAAACTCAAGGACCGGAAGATCGGGCTGCTGCGTAAAACGCTCCTCGAAATGTTCTCGAAACCCCTCGCAGATCTCTCGAGTCGATTCCAGGGTGCGTCCATTCGGATGTTTGACTTTCGCAATGTATTTGTCCGAGCCACGCCTAGAAACCTCACGGCGCACGTCTGCATCAGAATTGACTGCTTCGTTGCCTATCTTTCTAAGCCTAGCTCTAACTACTTGCCCTTCGTAACGCTCGCTAGTCTCGCGTAGAAGGTCCTGCTTAGCTAGTTCCTGACTAACCCTATCACCCTCCCCCGTAGCCTGGGGTAGTTTCTGCTCAAGCTGCTTCTTCGTCTTGGCCTTATCTAGTGCGAGGCGCTGGCCATACTTGACGGAGAAGCTTCTGATCTTGGCTTTGAGACCTAACCACCACTTACTCCCGGTAACCGCCCCCACTAGTGCCTTTTTAATCAATTCTCTTAACTGATCTTGGAAGTCTTGTATCTCCAGAAGGGAGGTGTTTAACTTCCAGTACCCCGCTAACTTAGGCCTATTTCCTAGCTTCAGCCGGGTCATAACTAATTTATGGTCCGTCTGGCCTAGCCAAGTGAACGTGGGACAGGATAGGAAGTCTACTTCGCCTCTCCTAACTAACATCCTGTCCAAATAGGTATTTGGATAGGAGGAAACGCTATTCGTCCACGTCCACATTTCCCGCCCTGGATGCTCGACCCGAAACCTGTCGACCAGTCCGCATCTAGCCATCAGATCAGCCAGGCTGGACTCGCACCTCTCCGACCCTCTAGCTCCGCCTCCTACCTTATCTATGTCGGGGTCTAAGACGGCATTACAATCCCCCATTAGCACTACCCTCTTCCGACAATCTACAAACGCGTCAAGCTGACTGAAGAATGAGACCCTCTCACGAGCGGTGCTGGGCGCATGAACCGCAATCACCCGAAACACAGAATCTTTTACGGCAACATCTGCCACGACTAGCCTGCCCTCCGCATCCCTATGGACAACGTCGACCGTCGCGGAAACAGTACGTTTAACTAGCAAGGATATTCCCTTCCCCCGCGGACTGCCATATGCTGAGAAAACCTCAAAGTCTCGGGCCAGCACCTGGCAGTCCACAGAGGAAACGAAATGCGTCTCCTGAATCGCAGCAACATCCACTCCCAGGGACAAGAGGTCGTGCCGGAGGCGAGCCGCCCGGCCCGATGATCTCAAGCCCCTCACATTCAGACTAGCCAAATTCAAAGCCATGGTACCTACCTTAAGGTGTGTTACACTCAGCTCCGAAGTCAGCCGGGGAAAGGACACCGACGTTGTGTGCAATGCTCAAGGTGGTCAGGTTTTTCATGTCCTGACCTTCTCTCACAATGCCGCCGACATCCAAAGGGTAAGTCAATATAAGGGCCCTATAGAGTGACGGATGGACCAACACTGGAACCCTTCCCTTGCATTGTTTTGCGAGTTCCTCAAGGGAAGGGTTATTTTTCCTAATCAGTTCAATTCCCGGACCAGCCCCTTCAGCGGACTCCAGCATTGTCCACACGTTGGTTTTGCAAGCCTCAGGAAGCCTGACGAAAGTTGTTAGCCATGGGGCGTCCGGGAAATTAGAGGGGACATTAACGTCTTTTCCCCCTATCTGTTGGCAGTCCAGCAGAGGTTTTAAATTTTTTCTCTGCCGGTGTGGTAAGCCCATTGCCACAGACAGGGGGTCTACAAAACAAAGTTCCTCTCTCGTTTCGAGGGCGAGAGTCCCTGTTGAAGTGAGTCCGTAAGTGGGAGAATCTGAAGGGTCTCTCTCCCTCCCGGGTTCATTCTTTTCTTTCTGGGATGGCGGCTCAATTTGCATTGATGTGGGGACGAGTGTCTGTGTGGTGCCTGGTGTTGGTGTTGGTGCGGTGTCTGGTGTTGGTGCGATATCTGGTGTTGGTGTTGGTGCAGTGTCTGGTGTTGGTACGGTGTCTGATGTTGGTGTAAGTGCGGTGTCTAGTGTTGGTGCAGTATGTGGTATGGGGGTGGAAGTGGGTTGTGTTGTTGTTAGAGGTGGTGTATGCTCACAGGGAGTGGGGGCTGCCTTTTCTTCCCCTTTCCTTTTTTTGCTTTTCTTTTTTATTCTTTTGAATGAACCGAGGAGTGGTGAGGTTGAGTTCCTCTCTCGCTCGCTAGCAGAGTCATCCTCAAAGGAGCAGTGTTTTCTTCGCTTGGTCCCCGTCTCAATTGGTGTGGGGACCGTTGGTTGTTGCTGCTCCTCTAATTGCTGTTTCTCTGGTTGATGCTGTTGCTGTTCTGGTTGCTGAAGCCGTTTTTGTTGCTGCTGCTCCTGTTCTGGCTGTTGCTGCTGCTGCTTTGGCTGTTGCTGTTTTTGTTGTTGCCGCTGTTTTCGTGGCATTGGTTGTGGAATTGGCCGCGGCAGTTGATGTTGTTGCTGCGGCTGGTTCAACGGCTGGTTTGGCTGCTGCTGCTGTGTTTGCTGCCATGGCTGTTGCTGCGGCTGTTGTGGAGGCTGCTGTTGTTGTTGCTGCCTCAGTTGTTGGGTTGGTGGTGGGACGGTGGCAGATCGGATTGCGGGCTTCCGTTTCCGCCTCATTACCGTGATCCATTCCTCCCCCTTGGCCTCCTGCGTAGTTTTGGGTTTCCTCGGTGCTGGGGTTGGTGCTCCGGTTGCAGGAATTGTGACAGCCTGTTTGGGCACTAGTACTGTCTCAGAGGTTGGGACCGCCTTTAGTGTCACTTGAGTAGGAGTTGACCTTTGAGGGCAGCTCTTGGCCATGTGACCCTGTTTTTGGCAGAACCAGCAGTGCGGACGACGCCCCTCCACCACTACTGTCATAGTTGCCTCCTTAAATGTCAGCTGTGCTGGTATCGCCTGAAAGCCTTCTTTCTTTAGCCTCATGGCCACAGTGTAGCTGCCCAAGTGCATGCCGGTTTTCGACCGCACTGGGGTTATTTTTTCCACCTCGCCGAACTGTGTGAAGAAGGATCCCAGGATTTCTGCTGATATTTGCATAGGTACATTGAATACCTGCACCCGGGTCCTTGTCCTGCCCTGGTATTCGGGCTTTAGTTTTATTCTCCCATACTTAATTTCCTGTTGGGAGAGTCTCTCCGCATCTTCCTTGGTGGGTAGGAGGATGTCCCACATGGCGTAGCTCCTCTGGTACAGGTATAATACCGGGATGTTTAGCTTGTGTAGGAGCCCCGCCATTTCTTCCTTTTTCATCCCTAGGAGGCGGTTTTCCGGCATATCCGAGATGATGAGGGAGAGGACTCTGTCTTCGATTGCCTCCCAAGCACCTGGCACTGGTTTAATTTCTGCCCCCTCTATGTATTGTCTGTACTTGGTCAAGTACAAGTCTCTATACTCTTGAGGGGACAGTTGCTTCTCTACAGTCTTCCCACATGCCGATCCTCTTGTTGGTGTTGGATCTTTGGTGAGGTTGGACTGTTTTTGCTGTTCCTTTGCGGAATGGTTGCTATTTTGAGGGGCATTTCCCTTTCCGCTTTCCTTTGGGACCGACTCTCCCTGCTCTATACTTCTTCCAGTTCTTGAGTCGGCCTCCTGGGGAGCATTGTCCTCTTTATTGTCCTTGGGAGCTTTTGCCCCTTTTGTTTTGGGGAGGTCTAGGCTGTATGCCCCCTCGCTTTCTTTGATTTGCTCCTCTTTTGGGGCAGTAGCCCTCCTGGGGAGCACTGTCTCCCTTATACTACACTTTGATCCTGGCCCGAAGGCCAAGAAAAGCTTAAAAAGCAAAGAACATCATCTATTAACAACAGAACTTTGATTTAACCAAAAAGGCCAAGCACAAAAGTGTTACGGACAGACCGACCGACCGACCGACCGACGGAGTGACTCAGAGTCGCTTGCACGCGACTAATAACGATAAAACGAACATCAACAACAGTTGCGGTTAACCACCTAACAAAGGCCAGACGAATAGTTGGTCGAAATGTCATGAAACAATAACTATGAAGATGAGGATAACAATTCACCAAAAACTGAATAAAGATAAATATTCATTAATTGATGTATCTAAATAAAACGTCATTAAATTAACTGATTTTTGTTACACTTTCATTTCAAATCGACAAGAATTCTTATGTATTAATGCCATTATAGTATATCTTGTTTTAAAATATTAGTATATCTTACTTTCAAAAATAGGGGGTCTAGAGTTGTGAAAGGGAGCAAGATTTTTATAACGTCATATAGCCGTTAATAAATTCATAAAGATATGCAATTCCTACACTTTTTGGAAGGAATATGTCTGTTATAATTCAAATATGAATGTGTAACGGAAATGAAATGCGTTTACTATTTCATGCAATTTATTGACTGATTATAGAAAACACCTCCTATAATAGTTTATCCATATAATCAGTCAATGAATTACATAACAAAATTACTCATTTCATTTCAGTTACACATCCATATTTGATATTATACGGACATATTTGTTCCAAAAAGAAAATGAAATTTCATCATATCTGTTTAAATATATTAACGACTGTATAACGTTATGAAAAGAATCTTACTCTCTTTCACAAGGGCATGCTTCCCCCTCTATTTTGAATTTTCAACGACTTTTTCCATTTCTGAAATGGAACAGGATCATGTATTTTAGTAAATCAAAAATATATTTTCAAATATTTCTACTGGTGTTTTGTTTTCTTACTTTCATTCATTCAGAGGAAGTCTCGAAATAAAGACGAAACGTTGATGAACAAATAACTTGGTTTGTTCCTTTTTTTTAAACTTTTTTCTTTATTTCGCCAGAATAATAATATATATATATATGATGATTGCAACGTCTTGTCAGACGAGTGCCACTCCCTCAGACATTTAAAATCCGTGATTCCAAATGTCTGAGGGAGTATCTATACAAATATGATGTTACAGAGTCTTAGCTTTGTACGACAGCTAAGTCTCTCTCTCGGTTCAACATGTTGAGATCCAGCAACAAGCAAGAGCAAGATAACCAACAACAAATTAAACTGCAGACAAGCTTAATGCGGGTACTGGTCTTCTGCTTTATGGTTTTTTTAAATTAGAGATTTGCTTCTCCTAGAAATGTTGCCGTCACCACGGCTTACGGGAGCCATCTCTACCCCAATACACATATAAACACACACAAATATACACGGTGCTAGTTGGCCGTTGACCCAGAAAAGAGTTCATTCGCCCTTTGGAAGGTCTTGTTTTTAATCCTTCAGGGAGACTAGCCGCCTTCCTCACCAAACAAGTCTGGTTGGGGAACCAGTTTAGTCGTCGGTGACCCGACCATGAGGTAAGTAGTACTGGGTTACATGGTACCAGTAGCAAAAAAAAGTATGTATATATATATATATATATATATATATATATATATATATATATATATATACATACTTTCACCATTCCTATTTTTTTGAATTGCTATCAGCTCTCATATGTACTTACTGATTTACCAACAATAATTCTAGCAAACTAGATTTCTCTCTCTGCATATATATATATATATATATATATATATATATATATATATATTAGGAAATCCACTGTTTGCAAAGCACTCGATGTTAAGCATTTAAGATTTAACGATTAAAAGACCAGACGAGTGCAAGATTTATTTTTATTTCTATTTATTAAAATAAAATTGAATTTTTTTCAAATTTTAGAATAATAAAATATTCTTCTTCAGAAAATAAACACATTTTTTTAGCTAAAGCATCTAATTCATAATGTTTAATATAATCTTGAACATTAACATAAGTTTATTTTTTTCATTCCACTAAAATATAATGATTCTAACATGCTTTATAATAGACGTGTGAAAAAAAGTAAGATTAAAAAATATCCTACAAATATATTATTCAATGTGATATTAAGATTTTTTTTTATCAAGAATATGACAATTCTTGAAAAAATGTGTGGTTTCTGAGAAAATAATTATTTAATTCGAAATTAATTGAATTAATAACAAGGTAACATCCGCCACGTTCAGAAACGTTATATATATATATATATATATATATATATATATATATATATATATATATATATATATATAGTTATATATATATATATATATATATATATACACACATATATATATACACATATATATATATATATATTATTTATTGATGTCTGGTGGCCATAAATACATTTTATTTTTTACTACAATAATTAAATACCTACAGACACTAGTGTTTTATCCTTTCGGGAATCTTCAGTGCAGGGTGTCACGATTAATACCAGTCGAACGATTTGAACTCCGCAACACAACACATCTCTGGCTCGATTATATATATATATGAAATAAAATGGAGGTGGAAGGACCTGGATACTCAACGTTTCGCCCGATTTATGCGGGCTTCTTCAAGAGGGATGGTCATTGAGTATCCAGGTCCTTCCACCTCCATTTTATTTCATATCGTCGGATTTAATCCAGCTCAACAATCATATATATATATATATATATATATATATATATATATATATATATATATATATATTATTTATTGATGTCTAATGACCATAAATACATTTTAATCAATATTTTGGTCGTTTTATATTTTTATGCTTACGAACACTCCTTTTAAGGTATCTTTCGGACATATATTGTTACGAATGATCGACGGGCAAACAATTGTATTGCATTATGGAGTTAACTTATTATTTAATCTTATTAAAGATGACTTTTCCCTCAAATTTTAATTTTTATCTTGTAGCAGCAAAATAAAAACGGATGACAAACAAAAGGCTTCAGAATAAATACGATTTATGTTACAATCGTATAAAAAAAAATAATTTCAAATGAAACAGAATTTTCTGCAAAATGTATTTATAGTGAAAAAAAAATGCAATTAGATAGTTTGATGTTTGCTTTAAGAGAAAAGCAAGTTGGATACTGTATCTTTTTCTTTCTTTTTTCTACTTTTTCTCTTTATTATTCTTTCTACCTCTTTTTTTTACTCTTTCTCCCTCCTTTTTACTCTTTCTATTTTTTAGTCTTTCCCTTCTTTTTTACCCTTTCCCACTCTTTTTTCACTCTTTCCCCCTCTTTTTAAAAACTTTTTCTCCCTTAATTATATATATTTAACTCTTTCATTACTTTTCCTTTCGTCTCTGTTGTGCATGCACCGTTTCTATTTTTGATCTATCTCTATGCAGTATATTTATCGCTTTATAAATTCTATATTGCAATTTTCCTTTCTCCAAATCCTGTTTATATATTCTTTCTTCTGTTACCCCGACAATTTCTTTTCTCTTTCACAGTTCGAATAGATATTAAGCTTAACCGCGACGAATACAAGTCGGAATCTTTCCTGAACCGTCTGTCCGTATGTTTGTCGTTTCCGGCTTTATTGTCATTTTCTCGAGAGTTGGGGAAGTCGTTATTTACATCTAGTTAGTTTCGAGATACATAAAAATGAATAAGCTGAATCTTTTGGTTAGATATTTTATTCTTTAAGATATGCTAAACGATCGAGCTGATAACTGCCGCTAACACCGTTGTTGCAATGAATTAACCGACAAGCAGATGCGTATAATTTCACTTTCCACCCAGAAAAAGAGAGGCCATTATGACAGCATAGATATAACTGAAAATGATAAGTTTTCTAACCAGCTCGTATACACAGCAAACGTCCACACATATCTAATATGAGAGAAAAAAACGTAATCAATTTCTTCCAAAATATTTCAAAGGATGGCGAGAGCAAACACGATTAAAATTCTAGTGAAATCATGAAACGATGCCTCCGTTCAGTCGCAAAAGACAAACGATACCCCTTGTAGGGACTGCTGCGTATGTAATTGTGAGGTAAGCGTTGTGCTATCCCGATCATACATCTCTTTAAGCCGCACTGTTTGAGTCCTGTGGCAAGGAGAAGTCCACGGAGACTGGAAACAACGATGGGATAAGTTAAGAGGGCATGCAACGGAAGTCCCAAATGGTAATCCATTTAATACTGACCAGGTTCATCGTTGCTTAACTTCGGTGATCCCGAAAGAACTAGTGTGCCAACTGAATATACCGTATAGTGAAATTATTATTATGCTGTATAGAGAAATACTGGTTTATAAACAAAACAAAACGATTCTTTCGAGAGCATAGCGTTTTCACATTGAGATATTATAAGTTAAGTAATTTAACGTTTTAATAAAATATTTTTCCCTTTCTTCTGTTTTTATTTTTATGCCTTGATCTATTATTGTATTTATCTGTTTTGCTTTTCTATCCGACTCCCTATCCGTTTTATTTATTTGTCAGCCATGTTAGTGTCACGTTTTCTCGATATGTATTGTGAAAAACTGTTGAATATAGAGACGCACATTTAAAAGCAGATATGTGCACACGTGCACAGTAACAACATGGGTTCGATCAACATTTTTGTGTCCACAAAAATGACCGGAATTGTAATTATCACGAGAAAAAGAGCTGTTCATTTTCCAAGATCAGAAGTTATGAATTGCTCAATGAAAAATAAAAAAAAAGAAGAATGCATTATCTTAATGTATAACATACTAGGAATGTCGATTTTTGACTATATAAGAGAAATATAAACAGCAGACAAGCGAAGAGAGCGGGCAGACACCGACGAGCGTGATTAAAATCTTGACACCTCTCCGTCGGCGAACCACACATCTACAAACCCTACACTAAACGTCTCTCTCTATTTTCAATGAGCAAAAAGCTTAATTGTACTTAAAAAATACTTTGATAAATTCGTCTTTGTGTTGGTCTTATAACAGCGATAAATGAATTGTTAGTGTGTATATATGATTTTGGCAAGTATTTGAAGTGCAGCTAGAAAATTGTATGTACATTCAACAACGCCACATAAAAATAGAATTTGTATTTTCGATTTATAAAAAATAAGTAACATTTCAGTGCCAGTCTATTCGTTTTTCTGTTTTTCCGTAAATAATTTTCTGGCAGAGCCAGATATAATAGACGTGAAGTTTAATCTGAAAATTAAGTTAATCCGCAACAGAAAAAATATTCCAGAGATTTCCTGGACTGTATGTAGAAATATGCACATTATATTTAGATTCCGTTTATTTTTTGCTTAGTTTACATCTTTTTACCAAATTTGTAATACTCGCTATTTACGTCTCTAAATGTTAGTTTCGTATTTAATAAAATGTGAAAAACTTACTTTTCGAGACATTTCATTTAATGTGATTTACCTAGCGAACTGATATTTGCTACTATGCCGCGGTATATTTTTAGGCATTCCAAGCTTTATTTTAGGCATTTTCGACGTCACTTAAACATCCATTCAAAAGTTGTACGTCTGAAGTTTATAAAGAAAAGTTTAGAATAACTAGCAAAGCCTGCTTGCATGTATTGCATGAGACAGAGCTGCTATAAGGAAATCTTGTCAGACATAGCTTAATAAAAAAAGTGGAAGCTATATTGTATTTGTAAAAGAATATCTGAAGACAGTTTAAGAATGTTACAATACATATATGTATATATATTATGAGTTGATATATAATACTCTATACCATCAGACAACGCCTCAGCTAATACAAACCATGAAAGCTACAAACTGGAAGTCCCAGACATGAGTGTCGCTCTGGATTAGGTTTATCACTACAAACACCCGAACTCAGGATCAAGACTCGATCATTTGAATACGAGGCCAGTAATCTGTTAAGCCACCTGAGCCATCATGCTACGTGAAAGAACTTCTATTAATTATCGCAGCTTAATAAAACCGTGAGAAAAATCGCTGTCAGAAATTGCCGGGGTTTACCTGATCTATAATAGCTAACGAAGATTCTTTTATATTGCATGTTGGCTCCAGTATCAGAGTACTAGCCTCGTATTAAAGTGGCTTTATATATATATATATATATATATATATATATATATATATATATATATATATATATTATATATGTGTGTGTATGTGTGTGCGTGTGTGTGTATACTGAAATTGTCAGATATCATCCATTTGTGACGATTTATATCCAAATATTACCTTTCTAATTTATTATTTAAAAAATCATTTCCTGCCTTCATTCAGTCTTGAAAGACAAGGGAGACCCTTGTAGGGGCAGCTGCGCGTGCAATTGTGAGGCAAGGGTTTTGCGCAAATGCCAATGAAACCTCCCCTGAATCGGAACTATTTGAGTCGAATGGAAAGGAGAAGTCCAGGACGACTGGAAATAATGCCTAGAGAAACGGAGAGCACCCGGAAGTCCTAAATGGTCACGCATTCAGTACTGACCAAGTTCAAGTTGCTTAACTTCGGTGATCCAGCGGGAACCGGTGTGTCAACGTGATTATGACGTATTATAAAAAGTCGTTAAAGTTCACGAAATTCCTGATATAAACAATAGACAAATGGCTGTCATGCAACAACTGTTCAAAATGTATTCTTCCATACAATGTGCATTTCGAGGTTAAACAAAAAATAACTTGAATGGAACTAACAAATTTGAATGATATTTACTTTATGTTAAAGTAAAATTTTACTTTTCAACAAAATTTTACTTTTTAACAAAGCAAGGTGATTTCTTTACGATAAGCCAACACGTTATTTCCTATTTAAAACTATAAAAAGTCCTGGATATGACCTTAAACTATATCCGATGTTGAGACCCCAACTTGCAGACTCTGGGGAGTGTGGAGCCACCCTTTAATTGCCATTGCTCTCAGGTCCACACTGACCCGGAGTGGTAGTACCTGTTAGGGTCCTAACTATGGGTTAAATAGAAACCGACTTGCAAAAAACGAATATATTCTATTTAAAAAATGTTCTTCGAAATCACCGAATTCGGCATTAAATAACCTGAAAAAGGTTGATATCCCGTAAAACAAAACAAAAAAAAACAAACAACCAAAACTATAAAAGGTTTTCAGATTCTATTGCTGGAAATCAATATATACATACATACATATATATATATATATATATATATATATACATGTGTGTGTGTATTTATGTGCAATGATCTGTTAAAAATGTTAATACAACGATTAAACATTAACGGATGGCTGATCATAAACTGAACACCAATAATATATTTCTATCTACACATGGTAGGAACTATTTTTTATGGCAATATTAAACTAAATTTACTATTTTATTGTTATTATATGATAATGTAATATTTTGATTTCGTATTTTTCAAAAAAACAAAATAGAATACTAATTTTTAACTATGTCTTTCGAATTAAAGAGAAGATTCATCATAGAGCAGCACGAGCAGGGCCTGCGTCCACCAGAAATATTCAAGTTAGGGGAAACCCTCAAAATGAACAGAAGTAATTGAAATGATCGAGTGATCTTTACCTGGAAACTTCGTCGATCAACGATAGAAATCGATCATCTAAACTCATCAAACATGTTAGGAAAAAAATCAGATTAAATCAAAGAAGACGACTCAAATGGAAAAAAAAGCGCAAACATTAGCAAAAGGCTGTGCGACGAATATGTTGGAATAACCTACAGATGTCACCTTATAACCTCCAAAAGCGATAGCTACTCCCTGCACCCACAATAGAAAAGAGTGTCATCAGAAGTAAAGTCGTGTTAAACCGTATCAGAAAGAACACATTCACTAACATCATCATCACGGATGAAAAGTTATTCTTACTTCAACAGTGCCGCAATCTTCAAAGGGATAGCGTCCTTGCGATGATGTGAAATGCAATACCTGATAATGCAGGAAAGGTTATCAGAACGTAGGCGCCATCATTGTTACACAAAGGGCCCGGACTAAGCCGGGTTGACATGCTAGTATATATATATATATATATATATATATATATATATATATATGTATAGGTGTATATACATTTATGTATTTATATGGATAAAAATGTGGCACGCATCTGCGGATGGAATGTGGGGAACCTGACAACGATCCATTGATTAGATTATATGTACCGTCACATCTTAGGAAAAGGGTGTTAGTACATCATCACGACGATAATGGTCACATGGGCGTGGAAAAGACGTATCACGCCATTAAACAAAAATATTTCTGGCCTGGTTTACTTAAAGAGATAAACGAATACATAGGTAAATGTATTCCATACCAAACCAGAAATTTGAAGAAACAACAACCCCAAATGCAGGAGTACGATCTGCCCCCATTTCCTTTTGCAAAGTTGGCATTAGATGTTTCTGGGCCCTACCCAAAGACACTTTCGGGAAACTAGTACATAATAACTTGCATAGATATGTATAGTGGTTGGTCGGAGGCTTTTGCGGTCCCCAATAAGAAACTGTGGTGGATCTGTTAATTGATGAGATTTTTCCCAGATTCGGGCTACTACTTCAGCTTTTAACAGATAATGGGTCCGAAAATATAAATAAGGTGGTGAAGAAAGCATTAGAGGACCTTAATGTAGATCATGTGACCTCATCATTTTATCACCCGCAGAGTAATGGAAAAGTTGAAAGATTGCACAGAACGATGCATGATGTTTTAGCAAAGAAGATAGGGGACAACGAACAGTCATGGGACATTTATATAAATCAAATGTTAGCGGCTGTCAGGTTTCATTTGAGCGAAACAATAAAGTTCTCACCATATCATTTGCTTCATAACAGGGACGTTATTTTGCCACTAGATAATATATTGAGACCACGTAGAGTGTACTATAATGACGAACATCACGATATCGCTCTACAAGAAATGCATCGTACCTTTACGTTAGTTAGAAATAATGGTAAAAAGGCTAGGAAAAAGATGATAAAACTTTCAGAGAGAAAAACAAAATCAGTAGCATTTAAGATTAATGACTTAATTTATTACAAAAACCACCAAAGAAGGGGAAACTAGACGTATGTTCGAATCCCTATTATGTAGTTATAGAAAAACGGGTCCTGTCTCTTATAGAATTAGGGGTCAATTAAAGAGCTCTGCGCATGCAGAACGTCTCAGGGCAGCGTCTATTGAGGAGTGGGAGATCCCCACTACAGAGAGGCCATTAAGGAAAACTGCATTGGCCGCTCCCAAGGAATCAAGTAATTCGGAGAGTGAGTCAGAACCAGAAGATACTAATTTTCCAATGCAGAAGTGTTGACATCAGCGGGAGAATTCCGATGAAGTATCTGACGAGCCGGTGATGGAGCGCCGTAACTTGCGACGTATGTCGGCGGGAAGTGTAAATGGCCTAACGGCGAGATTCGAAAATCTTGCGGACGTAAGTGGCTATGAAGATAGTAAATTTCGTCCGGCAAAAGAAATCAAAATCGATACAGAAATGAATAGGAATAGTGTAGAGGATAGGAGGGAGAGTAGTGGACGGAAGAACGGGGGATGTTTAGGATGGCTTAAAGAAATATTCTGTTTATGAATGAGGATGTTGTGTGGATGAGAACGGTGAGCTGTAAAGCAACCAAGCACCGCTAATGGGGAAAACTTTCTCATTGCAGGATGGCCGGGCTAAATTCTCCCTGGATACGGCATACCTAAGGCGGGGAGAGGGTGATTGCTCTGTGGGTAGGGGTACCAGGGATTTACATGTAACAAGTTAGTAGTAGGAAAGAAAGTAAGTTGGTCCTCAAAACAGGACACGCCACCTTCTCACCATCCTAATTAAAGAGAAAAAAGAAATAATTAAATGAATAGAAAATAAATAAACCGTTCCTCCGTGTAACAGATGTTGAATGACACTTTGGGAAGATAGTAGCTGCTTCTCATTTCAACCAGAGTATGTTGAAATTTTAAAGAAAGTTTAAAGAAAAAAAAGATATTAAACTAGAGCAGAAGCACACATGATAATATCGGGTGTCATTTACCGATGTTAATTTGAAATTACCACGCGGTTACCGTCGATGATCAAAGATCATGCATCAGAAAGAGATAATTAAAGATAATTAAAATGATGAGGAGACATTTAAAGAAATATAAAAATGTGGAGTTTTATGTGGACTCAAAGAGGAAGAGTCAGAGAAAAAGAAAGAAAGATGAGTGTTTTCTATGAAACGAAATTTAAGGAAATATAAAAAAATGTGAAATGGAGAAACGAATGAAATTGTATGAGGACTTGAAAAAGAGTCATAAAAAGTGGATAAACAGATGATTTATTTTCTTCTATTAGACTCTAAAATGCATTAAAAAAAGAGGGGGAAAATAAAAATAAAACAAAACGATGTTGTATAAGTGTTGAAATACTTTGCCATTATTATTGTTGAAAATTGTTAACGTAATTGTTGAAATGCTATATTGTTGATAAATGTTATATTGTAAGCTATGGTGGAGGAGAGAGGGGAGTGAAATGTATGATGTTATGCATGCATTTTTTAAATGGATAGGAAGGAATGTTACACAAAGGGTCCGATCTAAGCGGGGTTGACATGCTAGTATATATATATGTATTTATATGGATAAAAGTGTGGCACACGTCTGCGGATGGAATGTGGGGAACATGACAGCTAAATCAGAATTGTTTCAATATTACTCACGAATGTAAACAAAATTTGTTACTGTTTCAGAAAGAATTTCACAATTAAACGAATCTGGTTATGTTGATGTTTTTAAAAAGTTGGCATGGACAGTTGATTTGTCAACCAAGCGGGCGCAACGATGTACTTCTCTCTGTCGCTCTCCCACTCATCTCTCTATCCACCATAACAGAGGAACAACAAGGAATAAAAGCGGACTGTTGCTTATACCCAAATGTGTTGTTGTGTATTTGAATTCTAGAAAAAAAGGTCCATTATATAACATCATCAGTGATAGTTTCTAGATCCATTTCTTGGAGAGGAAAATCCTTGCTTGTTTTTCTCCCTCAAGGAGTCAGAATAAACAAAGAGCGTTACATTAAGGACATTGTTGAAGGTGCATTAACCCCATGGTCTAATTCCATGAACGGTGATGGATTTTGGACTCTCTAACAACATGGGGCAACTAGCCACACTTCTCATGTAACACAGAAGTGGTGTAGAGACTGCTGTCCGTTCTAGATCACATACGGCCTTATCACATGATCTTTATGCTCTTGATTATTCTTCCTAGTCAATTCTAGAGAAATGAAGTCTATTCTACTCTTGTCAAAATGTTGAAGATTTTACGATAAAATTTAACAAATGCTGGAAATGTATACATTTAGATATTGTGCATGCTACTATAGATGCCTCTATCAAAAGACGTCGTAATGTAGTGAAGGCTCAAGGGAAGCATTTTCAATATTATTTATGCCATATTGTTTCTTCAGTATTTGCTAATCATTTTTGTAATTGGGTTTTATAATAAACTAGACTACCCGTGACCCGTTGGGTCAGTATGTTATATTAGCTATGGAATTAATGCATGAGCATGCCACTTGTGACTTGTGATGTAAAGAAAATAGCTTTGTGTCATAGCAGAAACATTTCTACAAAAGCATATTAAAAATGAAAAAAAAAATGAATATAGATTTCTATGAGTCGTTCTGATTATAATTGTTTATTTTTGAAAAAAAAGTACAGTCATTGAATTATAAGTGGTTTGCCATACTTATAGGTAAATCTGCACTATTCAAATTTTGATATATCGTTTAATTTAAACGCGAAAAAAACAATTATGACGCTGAAAACGTACACAGTAAAACAATACGTTGTAAAATGCTCTTATGGTTGTCAAAGGTTAAAGTATATTTATTTGTAAGAAAATTGCGTTAAAATAACTTAAACGTAATATGGAAATTAACGATATAAAAAATGCAGAAAGTATTAACTATTATTTAGATAATTTAAACGCGAAAAAAAAAGCAATTGGGCGCTGAAAACGTACACAGTAAAACAATACGTTGTCAAAGGGTTAAAGTCTATTTATTTGTAAGAAAAGTGCGACAGTATACTTGTAATACAGAATAGCTGCAAAACATCCTCACTCTTCTTATATTAAATAATAATTTCTAACTAATAAGGTTCATATTTCAGTGTGCCGGTCAAATTCTGCTAAAGTAGCTGTTATGGGTTTATGTTTATGTACACATACGAAACCGGAAGTCGTAAACCGGATGTTGGGTTACAACACTCGTTACAAGGTCATTTGAGTTTTTTATTATATAGATTAATTTGTTGGAATGAATCTGAATTCTTTTTCGTAACAGTTTTTATGCCCAGCTTGTATAACGCCGGATATTTAGATAGAAACTACCGCTAAACATTACTTTACATTTATAATCTTTTAATGTTAGCATATATGTATATTTTGCCAAGTGCAACGGTTTATGGGGTATGCTTGACTTAGCATATCTATAGGGTCAGCTGTCATACGCTATGAATATGTAATTTTATTTCTTATTTTTAACATGAGTTATAGAAAAGATTGGTTGTTGGAATTTCGTGGCGACAGTAATCTAATATCATGATAGATAAACTCGTTTGGATTATCTAAGAGAAACCTGTATTTATGAAAATAGTTGACCATAAGGGAATCTATGTAAATCACCATGTCGACCAACGTTATCCCTTCAGAACTGAGAATAGAATACTACCCATCAATAATACAGAACCATTCACTTCTTATTGTTTATACTTATTATGTAAAACCGTTCACAAACTAAATAGTCCGCAATAAATAAAATTAATAAAAATAAAAATAATACTCATCTCATAAACGTGTTAAGACGACAACAACTATGGAAGGCAGTAATTGCTGAGAATGCAGTTAGGAGATTCGGAGTTCCTATGCCGTGACGGTTACCACCTGATGAAGGCCAAAGGAATAGTTGGTCGGAACGTCGTGAAACAATAACTAAGAAAATATGAGGATAATAGTCCGCAATAAATAAAATTAATAAATCATCTCAATAATTAATTCCAACTAAATAATATATACATTCAGAAAATATTGACATATTTGTATTTCCGCTGTAATAAGAATGAAACAACGCCATTTGTATTTGCAAAATTTTGTATAATGTAACTGAATTTTAATATATTTTTATTTTAATACTTAAATTTTACATTTTAATTTAATTTTCAGTTGTTATTTTTATAAGTTTATTTTTCACTGTTATTTTTATAATGAAAATATTTTATCAATCTATTCCCATATTCATGTCATTTATTGTATTATTCTTTTTTATAATTACTATTATTATTGTCGTTGTTATTGTTTTTATTATTGTTGCTTTTAACATACACTTTTAAAGAAATATAATAATTCGGTCAAAAAAGCCGGGATGTACTTTTGGGTTTAAGTTTTTGTATCTCTGTTTATGAATTTACGAGTTTAAAAAAATCGAATATATTTATGGAATTTCAGATTTCAAAGACTACATATTATTTCGTTACGAAACGGATTTTACAATACATATATTTTTAATTGGATTATTTTTTCGAATTATTACTGTAAAACTATCTCTCCAAAACACATAAATAAATAAAACTTTAAACATCCTCCTCCTTATGACGAGATGCATTCTGAGAAGGACTTTTACTTTCCCATATCAATATCCTATATCCCTACAAGTCCTCTATTCAACAATGCTATATGCATTGTTTCCAGAATTGTGATTGCAAATCTGCAAGTGGTTTCTTCCCATTAGACAGGTTTGAAAACGAATCTCCAATTAGTGATATCTCGCATTGTTAACCAAATAATTTAACCAATGTCGTATCGCTGCAATGTTGTATCCTTGTTTCATATTTACCTGCCTGTGATAATATAAAAAAAATAATTCGAACAGATATCATGCTGCTTAACTCTTTACTTAAATTATAACTATAAGCATTGTTCCTCATTTACAGTAGCTTCCCGCGCCTTAGTGGGAGTTTGCCTTGTGTGGAGTGAATATAAGAATAAAAAAAAATGAACACATTTCCCTGATTTAAGAACACGCAAGAAATATATAGTTTACCTTCCCCTCCAAAAGTTAAATTCAGATAGATATTAATTTCAATACTTCATATGTCTAATTTCGCAATATATTAAACATGAGACAATATATTAAACATGCCAACCAATCATATATTTGTTAAGGATTGCAAATAATGATAAAAATGATAACAAATAATAATCACGCTCGTAAAATTGAAAAGAATTTAGACACACGTGAACAGGCAAATAGTTTTCGATTTCCTACAAATCCTCACGCACTAAGGTACTGGAAGTTTTGAAAACTATTCACACTAATACTTTTTTGTAAATATAAATTAAAACAGCTTTACCTTAATAAAATAAGTATAATATTATATTCAGAAAATTCATAATTTCAACATGCAATAGCATGCTGAAATTATAAGTAATCATTTCATAACAGAGGAGTAAAGTTTTAAAAAAGTAAAAATTAAAAAAAAAAAGCTACAAAAATATGAAACTACAAACATTCCCGGACAGCACCGCTTGTTACTTTTCTATCATATAATTTAATTTATATGTGCTACCGTCGCTGCTTTCCGCCATCATACAGCCGTTCATCATTGTTTTAACACGGGTCTCGTCAATGCTCGCGTTGTTGGCATCTTTACGTCGCTAGCTGACCGAGAACCACGCGGTAGTCGGTTTGGTTTTAAAGAAGGTATTTAATAGAATAAATGAGGTAGAAATAACATATATGAAAGACATTTAGGAGGAAGGAATTATAGAGAGAAATACTATGTTCATATGTGTACCCTTCAACGTCAATACCCGAATTACATAACCAATAGCAAAATCCCACCTCTTCAGAGTAAAGGTCATTACATGCTTGAAGCCCTTCTAACCTTACATTTTTTTATCTCTAAATTCTATACTTTGGAATTCCCTCTGATCTCTTGCTCCCCTGACTGTATATACATGCAGAAATTTAAAACAAACATCTCGCTGTTCAACTCAATATATAGCGTTTCTCTTGATATGGTTCAAAATGGTAGACCATTACGTGAAAGTGGGAATTTGATGAGGTAAAAATATCGAACTCATATCATTGACGGTGCAGCTTACAACCTTCTAAAGATAAATGTTTGTTTACTTATCACGGATTATAAAAAAATAATTAAAATGTAAATTAAAATAAAAAATCATATTCAGTAAAGAATAACAATTTAAGTGAATAATTTACTTTAATTTAGAAGAATGTTCTAAACATACATGGCACGAAAAATTGGATTGACTCAGTTTATAAATATTCAATAGTTTTATATTTTATTATTAAACAGATGTAAAAACAAAAATACATAAAATTAGGGTAAAATTAATCTTTTTAAAAAAAGTAAAAAATCTGACTTTTAATTTTCAATTAAATAATTTTGATCACTCGTACTTGAATCACCACCTTGCAAGCATTGAAATAAGATGTAGATCCTGGTTTGCATGTTAGGCTTCTTTAAATGATTCCCGACTCGTTGATTATTTCACACACTTGTCATACGGAACTTCAGTCGATAATTATAATGTATCAATGATTTCTTGCCTAGAAACAGCCAATGTGCAACTGTTAAGATATCATATACGTAATAATTACATATATAATAATTACATATATAATAATTACATATATAATAATTACATATAATTATATAATAATTACATATATAATAATTACATATAATTATATAATTATTACATATATAATTATTACATATACAATTATTACATATATAATAATTACATATAATTATATATATAATAATTACAGACATAATAATTACATATACGGAATAATCACGTTTGCCACATCGGCCCCCACCGGATCACCGATGTTAAGCAATGATGAGTCTGGCCAGTACCAAATGGGTGACCATTTGGGGCTTTCAGGTGATGTATGTGCTCTCCGCTTATCTCTGCATTATTTCCACTCATCCCGGACTTCTTTATGTCACTGGATCCAAGCAGGCCGATTCAGGAGAGGTGTGATTGGCGATTGCGCAACACTTGTCGTCACCGAATTACATGCGCCTACAGAAGGTATCCTTTGTCTTTCGAAACTAAACGGATGTATCGAAGATATCACATGGTTTGAAACGACACTAGCTATGTGGTTAACAACAATCTGTGTGTGCGAAGTTAGAATTCAGTTCGTCTCACAGAAACACTTTTATTTAGGATGTTGAAAACCGTCCAGATATCTTTACTGTACGTAAATTGTTGCTTTCTATGATTAATCCCGACTATAAATATATCAGTGAACTAAAGTTTAACTATTAATTATTAGCTATTACAAAATTCCACCAAATAATTGTTTACTATACTGAATTTTTAACAAACAATGTTTGGGGCATAATTCGACACACTGCTGTCAAAGATCGCTACTTAAAATTATAATGCACTGTTTTCAAAGAATTAGATTAAATTTAAAATGAAGATTTTTATTCACACCGGTAGCATCTCTTTTCCATATGATAGATGGAAATTCGCGTTACTTTGCGTGATCATAATCATTAAAAAGTGTTAAATAGTAGCCATTTAGCGTAGTATTTATGTAAATGTTATGTTTTGGCTGGCCGTGCTGAGGGTCAGAAAAATTATTATGATTAATTGTTAAATTATTTTGGTTTAAAGAAATCCAGAAAAATGTTTTAAAAGAACAGAATGTTTGTTAACATATTTATGTTACATATTTAACTGGTGAAGTCTGGTTCAATGAAAAATGTTCCTAAAGCGGAAAAACATAAACAAAGCTAGTTGGGAATTTGGTTTAGTAAACAACGATGTGGTTTATGTGACAAACAAGATTGCTCACTCTGACGTCAAACAAACATAAGCTAGGAGAACTCATAATTAGGAGTTATTCTGTAAGGGAAAGTCGAAGTGACGAGTTGTGAGTTAACTTGCCACTGGGTTAGGGTTTTTTTTTACATAGGCGGCACCGCTTATCAAGGCCGAGAGGCCACTCAAGGATAAGGGTTAAGAGTGTACAGTAGTCAAAAGGACAATATAGTAATCGATAGTAATGGAAGTTCGGCAAATTTGTTAACTTAACTGGAACGGCTCATCAGAAACTTGTTAACGTTGGACTTGAAGACAACCATATTATAGACAGCTGGAAAGCAGGAAAACGGAAGACAATTACACAGGTGTGCAGTTCTAAGAAAGAAGCTTTGATAATGGAATCTACGTATAGGTTTAGGCACAGATAAATAGTGGGGGGTTATTGATAGTGTTTTCAACAAGACGAGTGTTTCTTGTTAAAGTTTGGCGAGGGGGAGACCATAGATTGAAGCTCAATCGAACACTTTCCATGAAAATAACAATAAAGCAGAGACAAACTCGCAACATCTCTTCTGTGAGATAGAGATGCAGCGAAGAGAAAAGGACATCTCCCACGAGGGCACGAAGTCTATTTTGAACCCTATCAAGGCAGGGAAAGTCCTTTCTAGCAGCTCCTATCCAGATGTGGCAACATTATTTCATCCTTGGACGTACCTGGATCTTATATAGATAGATAATTGCATCAGCAGTGAGATATCTACTGGGTCGATAGAATGATCCGACCATTTTTCCAGCGGCCTTCGTTAGCGATGAGGAGTTGTCTCTGTGGTCGGATGGAAGCGTCTATGGACCAACTAAAAATATGTAAGGAGAAGATTAAGAGCTGCAAACTCTTGGAAATAAGGATCTGAAAATGATAAATTGGCGTGTTGGATGTTCCATTCGGAAGAAGATGCCTTCATTTCAGGTGCCAGCTCAGGATAAGAGGTAGACAATGAATAAGGTATGTGTGTCAAGCGAACAATGGTATTATTCGTCACTGTTTATTTATTTTATTGGCTCGTTCCTTATACACATAGAAAGACTAATAAATATATAAGTGAGAGATTGACACGTACAGACACCTCATATACAAAGAAAAGTTACTGTCCTTTTGATTCTAACCACTAGACGATGCACGAGCATCGATTACAGATACACGTATACCTTATATACACTAGACATACATAGACACATATATATATATAAACTCGACCATACAACATTTATCTTATTTAATAGCTTTTAAGTTGGATTTTCACCACAAATGAAAAATATTGATTTTGAAACACAATAGGCGACTGTGATTAGGATTCTGATTTATAAGGTACATCCTGTTTGAAGTTGAAGGCACAGTGTTAGTTAACATTACATTTACATTTCTGCGTGTATAAACAATCGGAAATAAACGGACCTTGAAGAGGTTTTCAAAGAAAAAAGCTATTAGAATTCAATATTTTCCGGTATTAAATGAGATCTGCAGTAAAGGATTATAGTCTTGTGTGTAAAATCCACGTTAGTTTACGTGATAACTGAGAATGGGAAAGTTGAGAAAGTGAAACTCTCCCCAACAATTAGAATCGGATGCAATAGCGTAATAATGTGTAAAGTACAGATTTTTATTTTAGACAGAAGTTACTTTTTGACGCAACAGTTCGACGGGTTACACTGTCCCTAAAAAAAAAAAAAAGAAAAAAAGAAATAGCAAAGCGCTAAAAATCGCCGAAACGTATGTTTTTGGTTTTCATTTTAATTGAATATGAAGCTTTCGAACTGCCAAACTAAATGTATTTCGCAGGGTACATGATTGCTATACAAACATGTTATACTTATTCTGAATATGGGCCGTGGTGAAACTTTAACGGTATTGCATACAAACTCGTGCCTAATATGATGAAACGTAGTATCTTGTAAATGGAAAAAGTAATCTGCACTTGCGATCAAAAAGACACGGATAGAGAATGAGTTAACTAGGAAAATACTAAAACGTTATTATTAGTTTCCGGTGTGTCCAAATAGCTAATCGCAACCTTAGATGGTTGCCAAAGCAGATGTTTACGATAGGTAGTAATCGCCACACAACGACTTTTGTAAGGATTCTGCGACCGTAAGCGAACGGAAATAAAAACAAACAGTGTATTCATGTTCGTCTGGGCATACGTAGAGGGAAATTAGCGGAAGAGTATGGTTGATCAGTCTTCGTGTCTCACCCGCTATGTACATGTGTAAACACATGATACGTATAGAATTTAAGCGTATGAAACAATAAGACATCAAGTGTTTGCCTCGGTGAGAATGAGTTAAAAAGTATATAATTAATACCACCACT
Source organism: Euprymna scolopes (assembly GCF_053919585.1). NCBI lineage: Eukaryota > Metazoa > Mollusca > Cephalopoda > Sepiida > Sepiolidae > Euprymna > Euprymna scolopes. Next base: position 36,295,638 of record NC_136499.1, read on the forward strand.
ACTGCAACAAATAAAGGTACGACAAAATAAGAAATTAAAATTGGAAGTAATAGACGAAAGTTTGAATCAGAAAAATGAAATAACAGATATGTGTAAAGTAGACATTTTTATGTCAGGCAGAAGTTACTTTCGACGCAGCAGTTCAGAGGTTTCCAATCAACGTTCTGATCCACACGTTGGGTGGGAAGTTGCCACAATGACTATAAAAAAGAAATCGCAAATATAATTGTTTATATATTTAATTTTAATTTAATGTGAAGTCTTGTAACTGTCAAGGTAAACCTAATTTCTGATGTATCTAATCATAATGTAAGCATCTTACCGTATAATCCTTCGGAATACGGACCGCGATAAAACATTAACGGTATTGAATAGAAACTCGTGCCCTGTATGTTAAAGCGTAGTATGTTGAACGGAAAAAGTAGTTTGCACTTGCGACCAAAAAGAAGATACAGATGGAAGATGAGATAACTGAAATAATACTGATCTTACTAGTTGCCAATGTGTCCAAAGCCAATGGTTAACATGAAAGGCAAATATAAAACTTGTGTAAGCTTTTATGACCGTAAGCAAACCGACATAGAAACAGCAGTATATTCGTGCTCGGCTGGTCACTTGTAGAGAAAAATTAGCATAAGGTAATGGTTGATTAGTGTTCGTGTCGAAGTTGCTATGTACACTTGTAAATAAGGGTTATGTGCATAAGTAAAGCGTAGGAACAATAAGTCAACATGTGTTTACCTCTGTGCGAATGGGTTTGTGTCGTCATAGATGAAGCTGGCGAAATTGTTGGACACGTTATTCAACATGAAAAGAAATGTATTTTGTGCGGTGACTGACGCTATCTTGTTTAGGGTTTAAGTCACTTAAACCTTTATTGCTTTGTACTTAGAAACACAGGTTAGCAGCCATTCGGATTGATTGGACTGTGTGGAGTGAGCGACCCTATTTTTAAGAAATAGAAACGGAAAAACTAATGTCAAATGTTTTTATAGAAGAAGCAAACACAGACATCGCTGTTGGAAAAAAGTGTGTGTCAAATGTAATAATGGTCCGGATCGCTTTGAGGAAAGGAACAGTAGTAAATAATGAAAGAGTGATGTTCGTGCTATCAACTGTGAAGATCGCGTGTGAATGAAAATTACTACGAATCATTATTACAATTTTTAGTTACAAATGAAAGAAACGCAAAAACAGATGATAGCTAGTAGTGCGACTGTATTAGATCTTCATTTAGTATTTGCATTTTAAAAGCTATAATTTCGTTTAGTATAGAGGAGAAATCGTTATATATATATATATATATATATATATATATATATATATATATATATATATATATATATACGCGCTATAAACATAGCCTCCAAAGCAATCGGAAGAATACGGATATTGATGTTGATACCTGGGAGCAACTATGGTTTATCATAGCGCTTGGCGGGAATCTGTAGAAACTAGCTGCGTTTCTCTTCATGTCAAGAACACAGGGTGTGTAAAGATAAAACAGAATACTTAGGAAAGGAAACTTACAAAATTTGCCATGCGACCATGCAAAGTGAATCTGTGAAACGTGTGGACGTCTTCCCCTTTCAAAGGCAGGGCATGAACGATATTACATCTCACATTGACAGTCCATCGCCATCCAGTGTTTTGCAGCGACTTGAGAGAACAGAATATATTATATGCAGTAAAGTATGATATAAGTACCTAGATAGGTCACATACTACGAGCATGTTGCCACTTGAGTATACGAGTAAAATTACTCTTACTGTGAAGAGACATAACCTTTCAAAATAATACAAAATAAAAGAAAAGGTGGAAGATAACACAGTTTTCCTGCGAAGCTTTCCGTTTTATTTATTTATTTACATTAGCACGGAGTATAGCCTTACTAAGAAAGATAAATATTACACATATTATAGTGATAGGACTAAACACTTGTATGCTCTCAATGGAAAACGATTTTTGGTGAATTTACAAGATTTTGGTTTTTGAATTCAATGAGATTCTTATAATAAAAATACAGCACCGTTGATATATATATATATATATATATATATATATATATATATATATATATATATATATATATATATATATATAACTACTTAATTTACTCACATAAAATTAATATACGAAAGTATAGATTTATGCGTAAACTTTAAGTATTTACTTCAAAAGTGCTCAGTACGTAGGTAGAGCAAGTTAGTAATTTATAAAATATATATGGCGATTAAGCTCCACTGAATATTCCGCGTTTCATCCACTCTAGGAATCCTCAGATTCGACACAAACTTTTTTCCAACAGCGATGTCTGTGTTTGCTTCTTCTATAAAAACATTTGACATTAGTTTTTCCGTTTCTATTTCTTAAAAAAAACGTCAAAACATTAACTTAGCCCATAAAAATTGTTTCTGCAAACAGGAAATCTCCTCAGATGGTGAAAACACTAGAGTATTTGCCCTTTTTGTCTCCGTTGACTGTAAAATGCTCAGAAAAAACAATTGAGTGTTCTCTGTTTTTTGGGGGGTCACCCTGTACTTATGTGACTTTGTAATGTTTAATAAAGTTATATATATATATATATATATATATATAAAGTTATATATATATATATATATATATATATATATATATATATATATATATAATGGGTTAAGAAATTCCAACAAAAGAAAGATGTATATTTAAATAAGGGGGTAGTCACCAACAATGTGTATTTTTTAACATTATTTTATTATTCCGTGTCTTGGTTTTTCATTGAGAATTATGTTTGGATCATTGTAATAATGTTTTTAAATCATTGAAATCGTTTTTACGCGTTTCAGACGTTCTGTGAAGCGTCCTCGTCAGAAATTATTTTCAAATGTGTTGGAGATGTAAAAATGGCATTTTCGTAGTTCATTTGAAGTGTTTCCAAGGGTTTAAGGCGTGTAAGTGTCTATTATTCATTGGCATGCTCAATTTTTATTACTCTTTTATTGGGCTTGTCGAGGCCGCTGACCTCGGCTGTAGTCACTCTTTCTTTCTGCTTGTGTTTTTTTTCCTTTTCCTTTTCCTTTAGAGTAGGGTGTGTGTGTGTGCGTGTGTGTGTATGTGTGTGCGTGTGTGTGTGTGTTTTCTTTTATTGGTTTGAGAATGTGTGTACTGTTTTATAGTATTACGAGGTTATTTGCTTCCCTAGTAAGGTTACTGTGATCCAAGGTCGTTACTAATGTGTATGTGTGAGTAGGAGGGGGGCAGTTCTTCTGAAATAAGGGTAGGGGTGCTTTCATTCTATTTTGATATTTATTTTTTGGATTCTTGGATTTTAGTATTGTAGTTTTTCGTTTCAGTCTTTTCGGGTATTCCTTATATTATGTTTGTTTGGATAGAAGGGTGTATTTAAAAATATGTATAGGGAATTTTTTAATGTTTCTATTTATTTGTCTCCCCATGTGGCTATGGCCAAACCCAGGATCGGTTCCCAGTGTGGGGAAGATTTTGTCCCCCAGAGGGGGGCAATTAAAGGGGGTATAGGTATGGGAGGGGGATAATAGAAGGGATGATAGTTGTCTCAGTCATGAGGGAGTTCTCCTCCACTGACTGAGGAGGGAGCGAGGTGTTGGAACAAATATTATATATATATATATATATATATATATATATATATATATATATATATATATATATAACTACTTAATTTACTCACAAAAAATTGATATACGAAAGTATAGATTTATGCATAAACTTTAAGTATTTACTTCAAAAGTGCTCAATACGTAGGTAGAGCTAGTTAGTAATTTATAAAATATATATAAAAACGATAAACAACCACAGAATTCGTGCATAAGCCTGAGGAGTCCTAGAGTGGATGAAACGCCGAATAGTCAGTGTAGCTTAATCGCCATATATATTTTATAAATTACATTACTATATATATATATATATATATATATATATATATATATATATATATATATATATATATATATATATATATTAATGATATTTATTAAGGGCTATAAACAACATCCATACCGTCTTGGGCATGCTGTGCTGGTATACATTTGTTCATCGTTTATCTGATGTATGTTCCTGTGCGATTCTACCCTGTGTGGTCTACCCTTCCAGGCCTTAGCGTATTCTCGCTTTTGAGTTAGTTTATCTCTGATCACATTAAGAGTTCGTATTCCGGAATGTCGACGTAACTACTCAGTTTTTTTAGTCAGTCAACGTGTATTCTTCGAGAGCGTTTACTTATTAAATTTTGCTTTCTTGACAATGTTTCTAATCGTCTCACTGTGCAGACAATTTGAATTAAGATCCGCAGAATATTATTATATATAATTTTAACTATTATGTTTTAATTTATATATTTATTTGTATTAACATTTTGAATAACACTAATTTAATAACCAATATTAAATAAATGTGTTTTTACAATGTAAATCCAGAATACTTATTTGCGTACTTTTGTTTATTATATATTAACTTCGTTCCATTTGTATATTAGACTTAATCACAGTTTAAATGGCGAAACAATTATTCAATTATACTTTTCATTTTAGTTATAAATTTTCGTTTTTTGTTTTATAGATAATCTCGTAATTTGGTACTTACCTTAAAACTTAATTCCTAATTTCTACTGTTTATAGGTATAGCTGATGATTTAAGGCTTTAACTTATATCAACGCTAATAATTTTATTATTTTATTTCTGTATTCTTTCATTTGTATGATTGTAATGTGATGGTTATACTAACATTTACATTAAATCCGTCATTTCTATGTATATACCTCGTTTCTTTATTGATATTCTTACTTATTCGTATTTTATTTATGACTTTTGCTGTTTAACATTTCTATTTTAGTATGCGACAACTTTTATTCTAGAATGACGTTATCATCATTAGGTTGCGGTAATGTCACGGGTACTTTTGACTCTCTCACGTTATTTCCTTGCTTGCTTTAGGTTTTGTATGACATCATCCCTCGTAGGTAACGTGAATGGCGGGTGAATGAAAACTCCTATCCACCATCTCCACGGGTTACGGATAGGTGTAGGGCTGTTAGATATACAGATCATCTGCTAATACACAATGTTGCAGCCAAAGATTTCCATCAACTTTAGTTTAGAGTTAAGCATTCTAATTTATTTGCCTAACATTTGCAGATAACATGAATTGAAGCAAGTATATAGAAGACATGAGCAAGGCTGCTGCAAAAAAAGTAAACGCTATGTACCGCATAAGAAAAACTCAGGCTTGACAGTATTCTACAAAGCTACCATTCGCCGAAATATGTAATCTTGTTGCCAAATATGGACCGGTGCGTTAACTACAGGGTCCTAAAGATAGTCTCTAATCTAATTGATCCCTAACTATCAACCAAGTTCCAACCACTGACCGATCGCCGCAATGTAATATCCTTTTATTTTTTACAAGTACTTTAATGGAATGTACGCCAAAAAACGCTTAGCACCGGTGCCCTCTAGATTTAAATACCCCCGAGAAACCTGGCAAGCAGCAAAATCCCAAACATTCACGGTAGAGGTCCCTCGATGCCGGAGAGCCGTCTACTTTGCTACTTTCTTCTCTCAAAATGTTAGACTTTGGAATTCCTTCCCGTTTTTCTGCCTCCCCCGAATGTATTAACCATCAGAAATTTACATGTAATATGAACATACGCATCGTTGTGTCATATTCCCTACTTTCAGTGTCCGTGTAGGTAAATTCTCTAATTTATAATAGCTTCGTGCGACTAAGTAGCATTTTACCTTGTTTGGATTGAATATGCGTAGAAATATGCAGCTCATAAGAACATTACCATATGATCAATTGTAGACTAAATTTTATACGAAAGGCAAACTGAGAAAGTCTTGGGCATCCTGAGTTCTCTGATTGTCTTAGGTTCTCTGATTGTCTTAGGTATAATTTTAAAATGTCTATCATTCCTAATTTTGCTTTCTCTTTAAGAAGTAGTCCCAGGCCACTGGAAAAATGGTAGCATCCTTCTACCGCTCTAGTAGAAATCTCAATCCTGATGCAATTCTCTACCTTTATAAAAGCCAGATACGGCCAACAATGCATGAGTACTGTTGCCACATCTGGACAGGAGCTACTAGAAGCAGATTATCCTGCCTTGACAGAGTTCAAAATAAACTTCGTAGACTAGTGGGTATTGCCTTTTTATCTTCCCTGCAACCATGTCTCTGCTTTATCGTTATTTTTATGGCAAGTGCTCGTCTGAGCTTCAATCTCTGGTTACCCTCGCCAAACTTTCACAATAAACACTCGTCTAGCCAAAACCACTATCAATAATTTACCACACTCTTTATCTGTGCCTAAACCTAAACGTAGATTCCATGAACAAAGCTTCTTTCTTAGATCTGTGGAACTCTCTTTTGTGTCCCTGCTTTTCAGCTGACTACAATTTGATTGTCTTCAAGTCCAACGTAAACAAATTATTGACGAACCATCCCTCTAAGTAATCCAATTTACAAACTCTCCACTACTTATGTTTACTACGCTATAATCCCATTTACTAATGTATACCCATTAATCCTTATCCTCGAGTGGCGTCCGGGCCTTGATAAGTGGTGACTCCTTTGTAAAAAAAAGTAAATTCATTTCTGATCGCTCATACTGGGGAATAGCGACTAGGTTGCCTATGCATTTTTAGCTAGCCAGAGTAAATTTCCTCTAGAGCGCTTTCTTGCAAGTGCCACTTTCCCTGCCCTTGTGTCTAATCGTCGGACATTTTAAAGGATGTTAATATATTTCACTGAAATAATAGTTGTTATGAACCAAAATATTATCGGGAAAATATAACATATTTAAAACTGGAATTTTAATCAATATCGTGCATTAAGTTACAGAATATTCATAAAATTATATTAAAAAAAATATCACCAAGAATATCAACCAAATTATTATATAAAACAGCCTCCTTTGAGATATGCCTCAATGAAGCGAAAATAACCCCGGCAATCTAGGTGGCTGTGACTCTAAAAATCTAAATAATGTATGAACTAATATACATCATAATAAGGCATTGTTGGTAACAAGATTTGAAAGTTAAATTTTGAAATAAAAAAAGCAATTTTACATAATCCTTTCATTAGCCCTCATAAATATTTGCATTGGCTGACCAGAATTGATGAAATATTTTAATTACAAAGAAAAACATAATTTCTTTTACATAATAAGCAGTCTGATATGGACACTGCCCTGTTTTTATCACTCAAAGAGATATGCTATTAATAGTTTTTTTTTATCGCTTTCATCAAAAAAAGCTACTCAATATTTTATTACGGATTGGAACATAAATTTCTCTCACAATCGAAATAGGTACGCTGCGAGCTTTACTGACGGGAGAAGATAGATATTTTCTCCCTCGGAAAGTTTAATTCTGGGCAATTTTTTTTCTTCTTTAATTATTATAAAAATACACTTCTATTTAACATTACACGTTAACTTTAGGGAGACATTGTTATAAGAAGCATTTAGAAACATATTATAGTGAACTTATCACCAAAACGTAAAAAAAAATTGGCATATGCATGTCATGCAGCTTTGCATCACTATTCGCTATTTCAGTGTGGATTACAATAGCAGCGAGTATAGAATATTTTTCATTGTAATAGTAGTTTATGAAGTAGGAGATTATATAATAGGTCTGCGTATCTCATATATGTGTTGACAGCGAGTATATAAATATATTTTCGTTTATGGTTTAGTTAACTTTATTTATTTATTTTCTTAAATAATTCCCCGGCACGGTATTCCATGAGGCCGTTACATAATGTTTGTTTGTTTTTGTTTTACGGCATATCAACCTTTTTCAGATTATTTAATGCCGAATCCAGTGGTTTTGAAGAACAATTTTTTAATAGAGTATATTTATTTTTTGTTTTTTAAGTCATTTTCTATTTAACCCATAGTTGGGACCCTAACAGGTACTACCACTCAAAGTCAGAGGGGACCTGGGAGCAATTTCAATTAAAGGGTGGCTCCTCACTCCCTAAGGCCTGCAAGATGGGATCTCACCATCGGATATAGTTTAAGGTCATATCCCGGACCGTTACATAATGAATCGTTCGTTAGAACGTCAGAAGAGGAAAGAGTAGTGTAAATCACACTGTATTCATCATGCAACCAAAACTAAATAAAATAAAATTTAAGAACGTTTACTATTCCTTGTGCCCTAGGGAATGTGACTGCTGTTATGAATTTCATTTTTTTAATACACACACTTATTGAGGTTGTATGCAACTCCAACATGATACTTACTCTACATTTATTCAGTCAAAACAACTATTCGAGTACAAAAGTACATTACTTTCTCAGTTGAATAAGTAACATGGGAGGTTAAAAGCGCCGAATAGAATTTACGAGATTTAAATACTTAAATGGATCGCAATATAAGAATTTGTAGACAATTACTGACATAAATGTGCTCCCCAAATACTATTTTAGTGATGATTCCTTATCACAATCGTTAGCATTAATTGCGAAATTCCTTGCAAAAGGTTCAAATTTAAACAGGGTTGAGAAGATAACCTGTAAATTTCCTGATTACTATTTTCCAAGACTAATAGGAGCAACGTCTGATCAGCATCTCTGGAGTTAAAAGATTTGGTATATAATTATTGCACGTTTTCTATCATCTACTTCACGTGGTTGGCTCTGATTTCATAACATCTATTTCATTGAAAACAAATAAAATACTTTTTTTCCTTTAGCTTTGGCAACGGCGAACTAAGCAGTGTTCTATGGCTCGTCGTTTCGTCTACATTTATATTTTTATAAGTATACACGTCCCAATACAAGTAATAGAAAACGACAGCAGCAGTCACTATAGTAGAAGGAAGTTGCAGCAATGGGAATGTTATGAACAGGTGAGTGAGTACTTTTTCTATTATGAACTTGTCAGTAAGAAGCTACAGTAAATGTAATAGAATCAAAGGGAGATTACTCATATCTCACACCATTGGGGTTTATGGGAATGTAATTTCGAATAACAAAATATTTTTGAAGTTAGCTAGATGCAGAACGTTGTCCACGTAGTAAGTGCGACGCTTTTCAATGTTTATCTTAAGTGCGAGTCAAACTATGTATAATTACATGTAAATATAAAATGGTGCTATATAGTAGAATTGTGATATATAATAGTTAAACAAATATGGATTAATGGAGAGTAGATAATACGTTGGATGTGTTATCGGCAGCTCCAGTAACTCTTGCTTCTCCTTTTTTGTCCCTCAGTCCTCATTCAATGAATGATTTTTCTGAAAAAGGGCGAAGAAAAAGCTGCTTAAAGGTGGGTAGTACTTAGGGAACAGTACTCTGAGATGTCGGAAATTTTCTGTCTCTGTCTGTCCTTGTGGCCATGTCACTAGTAAGGGTGCTGGAGGTAAACGTTTTGTCTGGGCTGACGTTATCCGCCTGATAGTCAGGGACCCGAACCTTGGATTAACCACTAAGGAGGCTGTCCTATCAGCAGGCGCAAAGTACTGGGACTGCTGTATTGCCATTTGGTGAATGGATCTGGACCATGAACTAGTCTCTGGTGGGGCCTCTCGATGCCATATTAGTGGGTAATTGTTACGGCTTTACCTTTTCGTGTGCTACAAAAAAAATCCTGTCTTTTTCTCTCTTACTTTCCCTCTCTGTACTGGTCTAACCAAGTATGCCGACCTATTCCACAAACCGCAAAACCTCAACATGAAATATCTCCAGAATAAAAGCTCGAATAAACCAAGAACCCCATCTCCCAACGTAGACCCCTACTACCAGGTCTCCTTCTCCAACATCAGGGGTCTAGGTTCCAACCTTCCATAGGTTTAAACCCAATTACAGGAGACAAAACCGAACGTATTATTTCTAAGTGAAACTGGAATAGGGCCGACCTCTTCCCTAGATGAGTTCATAATTAACTGATACTCTAACTTAACAGCTAAATTCGACCCCCAAGATCGCCATGGGCATGGAATATGTGCCTACATTAAGGATGGCTTCCCGTGTGGCAGGGATATCTCTAGAGAAGATCCTAATTTACCCTATATGTGCTTCAGGGTTGCACTTGTTAACATTACTGCATTTATATTTGCCCTCTATCGGCCCCACAACAGCGGAGTTACTATCTTTAAGAACATATCTGAGAAAAAAGACCACATACTGTTTGCACATCCCTCGGCTAACATCCACATCTGTGGTGATTTCAACGTCCATAACGTGGAATGGCTGCCCCATTCAAAAAAGACAGAGGATAAGGGGAGGTTCTGTCATGATTTTGCCATTGCTTATGACCTCACTCAGATTGTTCGCGAACCCACCCGTGGGCCCGATACACGCGGTCAATATGCAAGCCTCCTAGACCTTTTTCTCTCAACTTCCCCTGAGCTATGTTCATGTTCCGTTCATTTTCCTCTAGGATCCTCCGACCACTCCGTCGTATAAGTTAAGATAAAAACGAAATGTAATAAGTCCCCAGACGTACCCCTCCACCGTACTGTATACCGATACTCTATGGCTGACTGGGATAGCTTCCGTACATTCATATCTGATTTACCTCTGCACTCCATGTTTAAAAAGGAAGTGTCCTCTATAGTATCAAATCTGACCGAATGGTTAATTGTAGGCATAGACCAATTCATACCATCTAAAATATTCCAACAAAAACCTAACAGCCAGCCATGGTTCGCCCCAGAATGTGCTGCTGCTATCGCGCACAGAAATCACTTTTTCCATAGCTACTAACGTAATAGATGCACTGAGACTAAAGCTGCTTTCAGGACTGCCAGCAACTACTGTAAAAGAGTAATAAACAATGCAAGAGAGCTATATGCCCAGTCTGTTAAATCCAAGTTAGCTGATCAGCGGCTTGGTTCCACCAGTTTTGGCAAATAACAAATAGGATCCTGAACAGAAGTGTGCGTTCTATCCCAACCATTATCAATGGACCAGAGGTATCTCGTCAGCGTCAGACAAGGCAAAACTATTTGCAAAAAATTTTGCAGCTTATTCTACCCTATGCGACGAAAACCATCTACTCCCCATATTTCCTCCTATAACACAGAACAAATATCCGTGCATGAGGTCGCCAAGCTAATCAAGAACCTTGATTCCAGTAAAGCAACTGGCCCTGGTGGCATCCCAATTATAGTGTTAAAAAAGCTTCAACCAGAACTCGCTCCCATACTTACGAAACTATTAAAGCGCTGCCTTAAGGAGAAGTGCTTTCCGACTCCCTGGAAGACCTCATCAGTTTGCCCTGTATTTAAGAATTCAGGTGATAAGTCATCTCCCTCTCAGTACAGACCAATTAGTCTCCTGTGTGTTATGAGTAAGTTGCTGGAATCCATATTAAATAGAGAAATAGTCAACAACTTCAGCAGGAACAACCTTCTTAGTGACACACAATATGGTTTCCGCTCTGCAAGATCTCCTGCAGATGTGCTAATGGTTATATCCCACAGGATTAGTGAATCTCTTGACAAAAGCTTCCTTTCTAGGGCAATTGCTCTTGACATATCAAAGGCCTTTGACAAGGTATGGCATACGGGTCTACTTCACAAGATTTCCAGCTACGGTATAACTGGAAATGGTTTCTCAATCATTAAATCATTTCTCTCCGATAGGCTCATAAGAGTAGTGGTCGATGGACAAAAATCGGAGGCCTGCAATATAAATGCTGGAGTCCCTCAGGGGTCAATCCTGTGCCCAACTCTCTTCCTGATCAACATCAATAACCTCCCTAAACAAATATTTAAATCATTCGTTGACATCTATGCTGATGACACGACCATCTACGGCAACACATCAAAGGCTGTAAATGGCAAAGTTCTCTCTGTTTCTGTTTCCTCTGATCTCGAGTGCGTGGTTCAGTGGGGGAAGACGTGGCTGGTTACCATTAATGCATCCAAAACCAAACTCCTATCCTTACATCATCAACGCTCTCATCCCCATCTGACATCAATTGGGATGGATGGCTCTCGTCTGGGTGAGGCCCCATGTTTTGACAAGCTTCTGGGTTTGACCTTTACTCCTGATCTGAAATGGAACACGTACATCAAGTCTGTTGCCACTACTACTCTATCTATATAAAAGCCAAATACGTCCAAGGATGGAATACTGTTGCAATATCTGGGCAGGAGCTGCTAAAAACACTGATTTTTTTTTTTTTACACAGTGATAACCACTTATCAAGGCCCGGAAGCAACTCAGGGATAAGGGTTATTGCAAGTACATCAAGTTAGTGAGGAGATTTGCTGAAGTGTTTACTTAAGGGGGCGGTTCATTAGGAATTTGGTAACATTGGACTTGAAGACATCCAAGTTGTAGTCCGGAGGGAAGCAGGCAGACGGAACAGAGTTCCACAGGCGTGCAGTTCTAAGAAAGAAGCTTTGTTCATGGAATCCGCGTTTTGATTTAGGCACAGATATAGAGTGGGGGAAAGTTTTCACAGTGGATTCAGCTAGACGGGTGTTTTTCGTGAAAGATTGGCGAGGGGGGGACCAGAGATTGGAGTTCAGACGAGCATCTGCCATGGAAATAACGATAAAACAAGGATAGGCTCGCAACGTCTCTTCTGTGGGAGAGAGGTTGCAGGGTAGAGAAAAGGACATCACCCACTAATCCACGAAGTCTATTTTGTACTCTGTCAAGGCAGGATAGGCTGTTTTTAGCAGCTCCTGCCCAGATATTGCAACAGTATTCCATCCTTGGACGTACTTGGCTTTTATATAGATTGAGAATTGCATCAGTAGTGAGATATCTTCTGGAGCGGTAGAAGGATCCCACCATCTTTCCAGCGACCTTGGCAACAGACTTGATGTACGTGTTCCATTTCAGATCAGGAGTAAAGGTCAAACCCAGAAACTTGTCAAAACACGGAGCCTCACCCAGACGAGAGCCATCCATCCCAATTGATGTCAGGTGGGGATGAGAGCGTTGATGATGTAAGGATAGGAGTTTGGTTTTGGATGCATTAAAAGTAACCAGCCACATCTTCCCCCACTGAACCACGCGCTCGAGATCAGAGGAGAGAGAATCAGAGATAACTTTGTCATTTACAGCGTTTGATGTGTTGCCGTAGATGGTTGTGTCATCAGCATAGATGTCAACGAATGATTTAAGTATGTGTTTAGGGAGGTCATTGATGTAGATCAGGAAGAGAGTTGGGCACAGGATTGACCCCTGAGGGACTCCAGCATTTATATTGCAGGCCTCCGATTTTTGTCCATCGACCACTACTCTTATGAGCCTATCGGAGAGAAATGATTTAATGATTGAGAAAACATTTCCAGTTATACCGTAGCTGGAAATCTTGTGAAGTAGACCCGTATGTCATACCTTGTCAAAGGCCTTTGATATGTCAAGAGCAATTGCCCTAGAAAGAAAGCCTTTGTCAAGAGATTCACTTATCCTGTGGGATATAACCGTCAGCACATCTGCGGTAGATCTTGCAGAGCGGAAACCATATTGTGTGTCACTAAGAAGGTTATTCCTGCTGAGGTGGTTGACTATTTCTCTATTTAATATGGATTCCAGCAACTTACTCATTACACACAGGAGACTTATAGGTCTGTATTGAGAGGGAGATGACTTATCACCTGAATTCTTAAATATAGGGCAAACTGAAGAGGTCTTCCAGGGAGTCGGAAAGCACTTCTCCTTAAGGCAGCGCTTAAATAGTTTCGTAAGTATGGGAGCAAGTTCTGGTTGAAGCTTTTTTAACACTATAATTGGGATGCCATCAGGGCCAGTTGCTTTACTGGAATCTAGGTTCTTTATTAGCTTGGCGACCTCATGCACGGATATTTGTATGTTACCCAGCTGGTTCTGTGTTATAGGAGGAAATATGGGGAGTAGATGGTTTTCGTCGCATAGGGTAGAATTAGCTGCAAAGTTCTTTGCAAATAGTTTGGCCTTGTCTGACGCTGACGAGATGACCTCTGGTCTATTGATTATGGTTGGTATAGAACGCACACTTCTATCCAGGATCCTATTTGTTATTTGCCAAAACTGGTGGGATCCAAGCCGCTGATCAGCTACCTTGGATTTAACAGACTGGGCATATAGCTCTCTTGCATTTTTTATTACTGTTTTACTTTAGTTGCTGGCAGACCTGAAAGCAGCTTTAGCTTCAGTGCATCTATTACGTTGGTAGCTATGGAAAAAGTGATTTCTGTGCGCGATAGCAGCAGCACATTCTGGGGAGAACCATGGCTGGCTGTTAGGTTTTTGTTGAAATGCAATTCTCTATCTATATAAAAACCAAGTACGTCCAAGGATGGAATACTGTTGCCATATCTGGACAGGAGCTGCTAAAAACAGCCTATCCTGCCTTGACAGAGTACAAAATAGACTTCGTGGATTAGTGGGTGATGTCCTTTTCTCCACCCTGCAACCTCTCTCCCACAGAAGAGACGTTGCGAGCCTATCCTTGTTTTATCGTTATTTTCGATGGCAGGTGCTCGTCTGAACTCCAATCTCTCGTCCGCCCCCTCGCCAATCTTTCACGAAAAACACTCGTGTAGCTGAGTCCACTGTGAAAAATTTCACCCACTCTATATCTGTGCCTTAATAAAAACGCGGATTCCATGAACAAATCTTCTTTCTTAGAACTGCACGCCTGTGGAACTCTGTTCCGTCTGCCTGCTTCCCACCGGACTACAATTTGGATGTGTTCAAGTCCAACGTTAAAAAAATCCTAATGAACCGCCCCTTAAGTAAACACTTCATCAAATCTCCACACTGACGTACTACTTGCAATAACCCTTATCCCTGAGTGGCTTCCGAGCCTTGATAAGTGGTGATCACTGTGTAAAAAAATATATATATAATCCGATATTCTAAAAGCCTTTTTATCTGAACAACTAATCTAATTGCATGGGAAATGAGAATCGAAGAGAAGGAAAATGGAAATAATTTTCCTAGGGAAATCATAATTTGTTAACGGAATTAATAAAACAATGAATATTTTTTGAGAAGTAAATGATTAGAAGTATAATTCATATTAATAATAGATGGGTTTACATAGATTGTGTTTTACTGAGTAAAATATACTACTAGATCCTCTAAGGCTGACACGTATGGGAGAATCAGTTTGGTCAGAATTAGTATAGGAAATCATAAAATTTAATAAAACCGAGCGTTAATTTCAGAAAATATTCTACTAAAAAGAAAGTGTCAATTTATTGGAATTCTGTATTTATCATCTTATTATTTTTACTGAAAAGAGGAAAAGTAACATTACTTTATAGTCAATTAAGTGTGTATGCCTTATAAATAAACACTGTCAAGAGGTCAATTAGTAAACCGTGCGTATATATGAGTACTATAAATATATGAACCGATTAGATCAAATATTCACAGTAAACACAATTTCCCATTTTTTTTTAATATAGAAACTGTATGCATTTTCCTGATGAATGCATGTAACTGTCTGATGATTAGTTTGGTATATGCATGCCATCAAATAAAACAGGTACAGGACGAAGGAATAAAACAATATTCAAGTGAATTATTTAATACAGGGTGACCAAAAAAACCGGGCCCCAACTCTAATTAGGCCCTGTTTCTTAGTGTTTTGTCCGACGCAAATGAAACATTGGTCATAACTAGTTTATTATATTCAAAACATCACATCAAAACACTAGGGTCCTAGGCCTTTGTTTCTCCGTTGACTGTAAAATGCTCAGAAAAACAATTGAATGTCCTCTGTTTTTTTTTGGGGGGGGGTCACCCTGTACTTCTGTGACTTTGTAATGTTTAATAAAGTTATATATATATATATATATATATATATATATATATATATATATATATATATATATATATATATATATACATATATATATATAGTGGAAATGGTAATTAATAAAAACTGAAGAAAGTGCTCAATACCGTTGTAGAGCAAATATGCGTTTTATTTTTCATTACCGTATCTTTCTGTTAAGTTACATTATTGTTTCAGTTACTTGGTCGTTTTTTTGGCCGTCTGTAGCATCCTCAGACTTTTACAGAAATGTTCGCTATTTTGGGATGAGAGAGTGAAAGAGTGAATGAGGTCAGGGGGGTGCGAGGAGGGCGGAAGAAATAGAGAAAGGGAACAAAGGGGGAAGGTGGGGGCGCGCTTGGTATTATATATATATATATATATATATATATATATATATATAAACAAGAACATTTATTCAGTTACCTGTTCTATCTTGTATATTGAGCTTTCTCGATGTACTAGTTATCTTTGTTATTGACTACACACACATAAACACACACATATATATAAAAGTAACTGTCTATGCTAAATATGCGTACATCAGTGCTTCCCATTACCCCCTTTTCTCCGTGTACTGTTAAATATTTATTTTTGAAATTAAAAATTTTGGAGTTCTTATTAATTGTAATTCTCTGAACCCCGGAGGTATGGAACAGACGATTGGAGAATAAGCTTAATATGACTGCGATTTAATTTTCTGGTCAAATATTTAAACATTCTTACTACCCTGTGGCCGAAACGCACGCACACACACACACGCACACACACACACACTAATGGACATAGCTATTTAACAAAAAAATATGCTTCATCATTGAAGAAAAGTTTGAAAGTAAATTATAGATAAATCGCAATGTGTACTTCGGTTTAATCACCTAATGTACGGCATTAACGGTTAGCTTCATTTAGCTTCAACTCCTGCACACGATAAATTATATAAGTGCGCTAATCAAGAATTTTCCATGAAGTCGAATCGTACAAATTAAATTGTTGAACATGTTAGCGAATTGACACATTTGCATCATCAACATAACATAACAACATAACATTATATAGCAGCAGTCGTTTGTTGTGTGCGCACTGAACGCCGTTTTACATGATAGGCAATATCGTTTTTCTAATTAATCATTCTGATTGTCATTAATGAGCAATATAAAACTTATGTAATGCACAATGTGTGGCTCGAACTGAAGTGTTATTTTCATAATAAATATGTACAATTTGCAAACGCTGTTCGAATATCCGTCTCTTCATGGCGAGTTGCCAAACAGAGCTGAACCCAAATAATTGTATAATTTTCAAAATCTGTGATTAAAGGAAGCTGATTAGTCAAACTAAAGATCACTGCCTCTAATAAAAATATAAAAATATATAGGGCGTCTAAAAATGTAAAAACATTACGAACACAGCTGATGAGTATTCTGCAAAGGATGTATTGTTTGCATCTGTAATAGATGGTCAACTTATAAGTAAACTTCTATAAAATGGCTATTCCCCAAGAAAAGCTTTAATTTTTTAAAGAAATTAAAAGCAGACATCATGGACACGCTATCTTTTTTATTCCCCCCTCTCTCTTTCTCTCTCTCCCTCTTTCTCTCTCTCTCTCTCTCTCTCTCTCTTCAATTAGAATATATCAATAAAATGAATTAAAACCAATATTTTTTAATCGAAGATTTTTTTAAATATAAATTATATAAAAACTCCAAATGGTCTACGCACATCACTTCAGGTTCGGGTACTATCGTGTTCTGTGTTTTCTGTCCTTTGTAACAAAAATATGAATTGATTTATGAAGATTTTTTTAATTTCTATAACATATACCGTAAATGTACATATCAAGTATCCAAAAAATTAGTTTACAATCATGAATTCATTTTTTATATTTACATATTCCACCAACGTTTAAAACGTATTTGATTGTTGATATACTCGATTCGCTATATAAACTAAACAAATAAATATACAAAAATAAAATTCATGTATTTTATGGAATCTAGAATCTACATCTACAGTATATCCTCATTATTTTTATTATTCATTACAGTGTTAATTATTTTCTAAGGCATATACACATTTATACTAATCATACATTCTTATATTTATCAAAATTTATATATACATATATGTGTGTGTGTGTGTATGCCTAATATATACACGCACACGCATATATATATATATGTATATATATATATATATATATACATACCTAGATATATAATTAATTCTGTATTCTATTTTTGTTTCTTTTTCGCAATAATAGAAGGCTATTAATAAACATAATTCGAATAAATGTGCATTGAACAAATAAGAGACGTGTTTGTGTCTGTATAAATGAATATATTATTTGCACATATTCATGAAACCGGTGAAATCGACTGTTACGGACATTTTAATCATTACAAATACGACATCATGTCTGTCTTAAATACAGCGTGATTTATCTGCAATAAATTCAACTTCATACCATCTTATGGTGGTGGATGGGATGATGATTTCGACGGAGGAGTGATGCTAGCAAAAGGGTCACTCGTGTAGACGAATGTATTGGCGCGTCGTGTTCGATTTCCGTCCGGCCAGTTGCATTGCCTAGTAGATATATTTTAAAACCGCAATAAAAAATTTATAGCTTATGTTATGTAGCAGGTCAGAGTGTATATAAATACTGTATTTATATAGGCGTATATATAATGCGTGAATAAACGAGTCTAGTTACTGTTGATGTGTCGTCTATTTGTGTTCATGTATTTCGTGTGATCGTCTCTAGTTATGTTTGTTTTATAGCAGTCTATTTTTGTATATGTGCGCGTATACATGTATAACAACAATACACGGTTGGATGCAATTCTATGGGGTGCTCATTGTAAAATATGGAGACATATCTTCCATCTGGTTTATCTTGCGTTGGAACATCCTTGGAAAATTACAATGTAAATATGTTTACAACAGAAGCCTTGCTTGTATGTACAGGCTTTGTTTTTCTTGATTTCTCGCTAAAAAGGGCACGCTACTGCTCAGTTCTAAATCTTAATTATCGACATGCCCTAATCGGAAGCATCACGATTCGTTGACCGTCTCTCTCTACCACCGATTGCCAACTCTCGTTACAGACAGATTAAATGAACTCATAGCTATCTCCTTACATCATAAACTTTACATAACATTTAGATCACCTGATGTTTCTTTTACTATTCCTTCGTTAACATTCCTGAGAACTATTAAATATAAATATTGGTATTTTTCTAAAACATAACATTCCGTATCAATAACGTTTTCTATCGAAAAAAAACATCATTCATCTATCAGAAAGACAAACATATTTTTCAGGAAACTAATAACAAAACACTTACCGCGAACCGTTTCTAAAATCTATATCTGAACCATATTTTAATGTCTTAGTTCAGCAATTAGACTAGAACAAAGAAAACAACCGAATTAACTTCGTTTACTTGTCGTTAGCGCCTACATGTATCTTGTATAATCTGTTACAAGCGAATTGTAACTTAAAGTACGCGTGATAATGAGAGTCGAACCGTTCTTGGCATAAATAGGGCCTAGGTCTTACTACGTTGTGTAACGGCAGAGATTAGCCTAATTAGTTAGATCGGTTCGACTCTTTGTTTCAAGGTTCAAATCGAGGAACTAGTCGAAAGAGTTATATCTGTTCCGCTAATTTTGTAAGGAGGAAATCTATAAGCAAAATCATTATTTCTAGTCTTCTCTCAGCTAGTCTATGTAATGAGAAATAATAAAACCGTCTTTCTGTTACACAATGTTATGACAACTGAACACTCTTAATGTACATAAATAGCGTTTATTTCACATCGCAGTGCAGTTGAAGTTAGTATTATTGATTAGAGCTTTCTGAATTGTTGCTGAAAATGATGCTTGTTCCTGTATTTTAGACACTTACGAGGTGCATTCAATAGGTTTCTAGACTTTTTCGTATGGGAACTTTTATTGATAGTACACAATGAACTTGTTGAACCGTTCAACGACTTCTGGAAGACCCCATGAAAGTCCCATTGTGTGAGCGTGTCAATGACCCTTATCACAACCTCGCTTATCTCCTTAAGTGTCCCATAACAACAGCTTCCAAGGTTTTCCTTGAGCTAAGGGAATAACCAAAAGTCACAGAGAGCAAGGTTGTGACGATAGGAAGAGTAAGGAACTGCCTTCGTGCCTTTCTGGGTTAAAAAGTCAATGATCTTTCCTGGGCATCTCTGAGTCAAACTTTGCGTAAATCTTCCGCATTTTCAATTCCTCGCAAATAATTGTGTGGAGAGTTCTCACATTGACATCAAACTGTTCACTTATTGTCTCTATAGACACACGACCGTCCTTAACCATGAAATCCTATGTTTGGGCCAATCAATTCTGGTGTTCTGATTTCCTTACTTCTCACACACCTCTCATCATCCCTCACAGACTCCCTGCTTTAGTTAAATCTCTTCATTCATAATTTGATGCTCGATTCATGCAAAATGGTCCAAAAGCAATCCGAAACATTCTATACGTTTCTGCGGCATTTTTGTTAAGTTTAAAATAGAATTTTCTTGCATATCATTTTTCGAAAGCGTCCTCACAACCAAATTGCATTTTTTACATTCACCATCTGTGACAGTAATGCTCTAGTAGCATGTATTCCAATTCCTGCTGTAGCTGCTCATTTGAACCTGAAATCATGAAAACTGGTCAGTCATCTTATCAAATGTATAGCAATAATATATTGAATTTGATATGGCAAAAAAAAAAAAAGAAAACGAACACAAAGCAAAGTTATGGACGCAATAGTAAGTAATCTTTTTATCTCTATATTTAAATTTAAAAGAAATGTGGTTAACGCATTTGGTTAAGGCCGTAAGAGTTAGTTGGGTTGCTTATTGAAAGAAGGAAAAAAATGCTGACCCAATTTTATCGCGAGGACAATTCTAGTGTAACTCGTTGACTGTTTATTCGTATGCAAATTTGAACATTTTCAAATGAAGTGAAAAGTTATTTTTCCTTTGATTTTGCTGCTAACTTTATGCAATATTTTCCCCCTTTTCGTTTTACGTGGACTAAAAAGAAATACTACTTTTTCATTGAGTTGAATTTCATGAGATATTCTATTTTTAACTGTCAGTTCTAAAGTGAAAAAATCTTTTTCTTCCTCATGTGGACAACTCCCCCCCCCACACACACACATGAAAAACAGAAATTTTGGTTAACTGTCAGACAGTGTCACAATTATTCTTATTCTTTGCAATTGTATGGTATCACAATATATATTTTTTTTGTTTTTGTTTCGCAAGAAGTAAGGGATATATTTCTCCCTCCTCTTACGCACACACTCAAGGAAAATATATTTTCTGTTTGTTTTTTTAATTATTTTATCTCTCCTCTTCAGTCAAAAATGGAAATATTTTTTCGTGCGTTTTGAAAAGCCATTAAAAGATGGAGGACGTTAAAGCAGTATTAAAACAGCTAATCAAGGCCCAGATGAACCAGCAGCAGAAAGCTGAAGAAAATTTAAAAGAACGTGATAAACAGCTCCAGTTTCAATTTCAAGGGAGGCAACAAGCAGAGGAGAGAATGCTACTTCAACAACAGAGACAAAAAGAGCTATTGTTAAAAATATTCGATAGAACGGAACACAGGGACGGCAGTTTGGCTTTTTCCCAAAGTACAATATGGAACGCTATAAAAACGTTCAACTACCAACCGGAGTTGGATGGGACGTTTGACGCTTTCTATCGGAGATATCAGGATCTATTCACCGTGGATTGTCAAGAGTGGAGCAACGCTAAAATTTCGCCTGCTTTTGAGGACATTAGGGACCACAGAACATAACAAGTTTGTGGATTACATTCTCCCCAGGAAGGTGAGTGAATTGAGATTTCCTGAAGCGGTCAAACTTTTATCCGAACTGTACAACCCGAATTCTACGCTTTTTCGATGGAAGTGCTTTAACATGCAAAAAAGCGACGACGATTACCTGACCTTCGCGTCAGTGGTAAATAAGCACTGCGATGATTACCGTCTATATTACTTATCGTCAGATGACTTCGAGGGTTTAATTTTTTGCGCAACGTCTAGTCTCATCCTAAAACCATGAGATTTGACAACGTATTCTCTCTAGACTTGAGAGTGAACAGGGCGTCACCCCCGGAAGTTGGCCGAGGATTGTCAACGGGTAGTCTGCGAAAGGAACAACTCGAGACACGTCGAGGAGTCAGGCGCAACATTCATTAGGAGAACGACCTTCAGACCGGAAAAATACCCACCCCGAAAAAGCAAAGCTGGAAGTACGAAAACTCAGGCTACACCTAATAAGTACCACTCAGTCACAAGACTCGGATCCCCTACAAGACCGTGCTATCGCTGCGGCGGGAACATTGGTCAAGCCAATGATTTTACAAAGATAAGTACTGCAACTAATGTGGCAGGAAGGGCAACAAAGCAACCCAGTGCAGGAAGAACAGGGTCAAGTACAGCGTCCGATAGACTAGATTCGACTTGCATTCGGATAAGAACCGGCGCGACTATGTCACAGTTAACATCGCAAATAAAACTGTGCATCTACAATTGGAGTCAGGATCAGATCTGTACATCATATACCTTAAGACATGGAAAACGCCAAGGAAACCAACGATGTGGAAGACGAACAAATCCGCTCGTGCTGTGACTTGCGATAAAGTGGAATTTGAGGGAGAGCTCACAATCCCGGTGACATTAAATGGTGTTACTAAAAAAGTGAAAGTCTATGTACATAGGACATCCGAAAACCTGCTCTGTACTGATTGGATGGAGCGATTCAAATTGTGGGACCAACCTATGAATAAATTCTGTCATAGGGTAGAAGACTCATCTACGGAGGCGGAACAACTGAAGGACGAGTTAAATGTGAAATTTCCAGAAGTATTCTCACCAGGACTAGGAAAATGTGCAAAGGCTATAGCAAGATTCGAACTAAAAGAACACATTTTGCCCGTTTTCAAGAAGAAAAGAAACGTACTATTCACAGCAACAGAGAAATCGAAAAAGGGAGCTACAACAAAATATGTCAAAGGAGACGAAAAAAACTGAATCTGCAAAACTGGAAGCTAAAAAATACACGTCAAAAGAATTCCCCAAGCCAAAGCAACCTAAGAAGGCTCAAGAGACACCAACAGATGAAGCACTTCAACAATTTCTACACGTGTATAGGATTACACCCAATCCGAACACTCCAACAGCACTCACCTGTAGAAACGATGTTTGCGCGGAAAGTGAGATTCGTTTTTGACAAGCTCTTATCCAAACAGTCAAGGCCACGAGTGACCACTTATGTACCAAGTAAACGTTTCATACCAGGTCAAAGAATATTTTTCAAAAGTTAAAAAAAATACATCATTCTGGGAGATGGGTAGAATTACTAAGTGAGTCGGTGATATGGTAACATGGTATATATAATCGAGCCATTGATGGTAAACCCTAAAACCGCTTTTAAGAACAAAAAGCTTGGAATGGGGTGTTGTAGACGCCCCTGCAGGTGATTAATGGACTATCTCCTGACGTCACTTCCTCTGGTGACGTCACATCCGGTAGGAGTACCGGTGCCCGGCAGTGAGAGATTGGCACGCGACCAAGCACGCCCCACCTTTGAGGAATGGTATTGCTCAACTCGCTTTGCCTGTAAACTATATGAATACATGTTCGTATCCTAAACATCCTGTGATCCTTTCGTTTCTTATCATTTAACCCCATAACAATCAGAGAGAGAGAAAGAGAGAGTAAGAGAAAGTGTGTGTGTGTGTGTGAGAGAGAGAGAGAGAGTTAATACTTTCCCCGAAAAACAATATATACACATATGCACACACATATATATGTACACATACATATGTATATATATTTATATGTATGATTACTACATTCAATCACATAAATTATTATACGAAAATATAATTTTATGCGTAAATTTTTCAGTATTTACTTCAAAAGTGCTCAATACATAAGTAGAGCTAGGTAGTAAGTTATGAAAATATATATGCACATAAGCTACACAGAATATTCTGCGTTTCATTCTCATGTAAATTCGTCATAAGCCTAAGGAATACTTATGAGAATGAAACGCGGAATATTCTGTGTAGCTTAACTGCCATATATATTTTGCATAACTTACTATTTATATATATATATATATATATATGCATATTTTATCAATATAAAATCGGTTAAAAACTGCAGAAGTTTATTGTTCACTGATATCGTAGTGATATTTTTTTCCTTACGACAAAGAAAATACCTTAGTTTTGTCTCCCTATGTCTACTTGCTTGATATGTCTCTTAGAACTGCACGCTGTTTTTTTTACCTGCTTTCCAGTCGAATACAATTTGGATGTTTTCAAGTCCAACGTAAACAAATTCTTGATGAACGTCCCCTTAAGTAATCCAATTTACCAAATTTCCACTAATAACGATTACTGTAATATTATCCTATAGACTACTGTACAATCAATAACCCTTATCCTCGAGTCGCCTCCGGGCTTTGATAGGTGGTGACTCGTATGTAAAAACAAGATAGATGACAGAATTATTTTGTATGTCAGGCGCACTCAAGAAAGGTTCATGTTTAAAACAACCCTTGCTGTATATTTCATGAAAGCCATAAATTATTTTGTATAATCTGAAAATCCAATTCTTTAAAAAAGCCTGTTAGCTTTATTTTAGTTGTGTATAACAATTTTGGACTATGCTTATGCTACTCCCTCCTCCATGCATTCAGGGCTTCAGGCGCTAAGCATCCACACAACTTGTCCTTCGAAGCGTACCTGTTCCGCTAGCAGCGTCACCTAGCGTTCAACCAGAATGCCAAGAAAACATTTCTTTTTCATTTCGGAATTAATGGCATCCATTCGCCCTTAGCGTTTTGTGTTACGGTAACGACTCAATTATCCACATCGAATATAGAAATCGATAACTAACCAGGTTAGTATAAAATAAACTAATAGCGAGGAATGGACTTCAAATTACATACATATGATGAGTCACACACATGTACGCATTATAATGATATCTTTCAATATATCTTACTTTGTCTCTCCCATACTATTTTCCTCTTTCTCTCTCCCCCTCTCTCTCTTACTCTATCTATCTATCCCTCTATCCCTCTATCTATCTATCTATCTATCTATCTATCTATCTATCTATCTATATATATATATATATATATATGTATATTATATATATGTGTGTGTGTGCATGCGTGTGTGTGTGTGTATAATAAAGTAAAGTTGATTTTTCCTTAATTAATAAATGAAGAAATAATGAAGAAACAATAATAAAATAATAATATATAATAATAATGAAGAAACGTGCTACTAATAAGCCCAACATAATCACGAATCCCGTGGATAATTGCAAAATGTTCCTGGTAATAAACGGCCACTTTAATTCAAATATGTAATTTCCTACATTTATACTATTTAAGCTAATTCTCAAAATAATCATAATTAGGGAAAATGGTCGTAATTTTCCCTCTCTGACAAATATTTTCTTACACTCTATAAGCAATCAGCAGAAATTCTACTTCAAAATACAGGTTTGGATCTTGGATCGTGTGTGTTTCATTGCATGGTTACATGTCATTACATATAGCCAAACATGTCTGCAATCAGTAAATACGAACCTCTTTCACAATTCTATATGCTTCAGATTGTTGATTTTGATCGTCTTTGAAAGTCCACATATTTAGCTGGGTGTTTTCAATTTGTTTGCTTCACAATAACGCATTCGATTAAATTTTTTGTCACTTTCAATGTAGTGACACTCATCTACCTAATGGTTATTGTCCTTGACGCAGTGTCTTTAGGTTTTGGTTTCGATCTCAGCTCAAGTATTTTTTTTTACTTACAAGAAATGAACTGTTTAGGAAAAAAACATAATACTCGAATGCATATGTTTCAGTTTCTTTCTGTTTTTTAGTTCAGATTTAAAAGGAATTTAATGTTATATTTAATACCTAGAATATTTGTAGGTTACGTTTAATATCGGGCAACGTCGGTTACATCTTCTTGTATTAGATTAAATACAAACAATCGCTCATCTTACGTATACATATACTAACGATAACTACAACTTATTGAATTCTTACCCGTCTCCTACAGAATTGAAGAATTCAGTCTGAATATCATTCAACTTGATGAAATTGCTGTAGAATTGTATACTATTCTTCTATGTGATAAAACTTATCAAAACAGTTCTTAAATAAGCAGATGCGATTAAATTTCCAAATACTCTGATTAGCTTATATTTCTAAAATTCGCGCTGATGGATTCCTATCTTTTAAACCTATTTTAAATGATATTAAATCTATCGACAAAGCTCCAGCTTCTGTCCCATCGCTGCACTGATACATGCTGGTGTGGTTTTTTACAAGTACATCGCTGAAGTATGTTCTGATGAACTGACCTTTACCATTTCGACGTACATATTTCCGACTACCTTAACAAGCAAAATAAATCACGACCCTTCAGTGTTAAGTTATATACAGGCTTGCAAGCATTCATATTGTGTAATGCAGGCAAACACCTCACAGCTCAAACTCCTCACAGTATTTCGTTAGACATGATCCCAAATAGCAGTCCATTACGTTCCAATGACAATACACGTTGTTTTTAGTGAAGAGCTTTTAACAAATGTTACGCACTGCATACTAATGCGCTGCAAACCGAACACAAAGTTTGCATTCTGTGATAGTCTTTTCACATAGTTTGATAACATTTTTAAGCTTCTACGGAAATCGTAACGCAAGGTTTAAAGGTTTAGGTTTATATCGGACACAGTTGCATGTGTTTTCTTTACTAGTGACCATTAAAACTTGGCGTAAACTGTGTGACATAACTATTTTGTGCGTACATTTGACAATGTCCATGTGTTTATCATATATTGTATTTTTTCAAAACTCTTCAAAATTAACTTCTGTATGTAAAAAGTGTGAACAGAACGAGTTTAGTATCGTTGTGAAGTGAAGGAGAAAATCATCGAAAATCAAAACGTAGATTCAATGAACAGATCTTACTTAGAACTGCACGCCTATGAAACTCTGTTTCGCCTGTCTGATTCCAACCTGACTACAATATGGATGTCTTCAAGTCCAACGTAAACAAATTCCTGATGAACCGCCCCCTTAAGTAGACATTTTATTAAATCTCCACACTATCGTAGTGTACATGCAATAACCCTTATCCCTGAGTGGCTTCCGGGCCTTGATAAGTGGTGAGCACCTTGTAAAAAAAATACAACTCTTTATGTTGACAAATATTTTTTTAAAAACCCTGTTTGTTTGTTTTACCAGAATTATTATAATGTGACCTTTTCAATATCTACGGATGGTCAAAAGCGTAAAACATGAATAATGGAAGCAACGTATTTTTGCTAATATTTTGTTTCATTAGATTTGGATATTTGATTGTTTGATATATTTATTAAAATATTTATGCATCTATTTGTCCTAATATTTTACGAATACAATAATGAGTTACGTGTAGAAATATTTAACAATTTGGGTTAATAAACGCATGCAGATTGTTCCTTAAAAGGTACTATTGGGAAACTCGAAATACATTTTAGAATGAATTATGATTTTAATAAAAATGAAGGAAAGATGGAAATAACATAATGCTTTTATAAATAAATATGTTTTTTATGAATAACATTTAACATTCTAATTTTCTTAAACGTTAATTTCACGAGTAATGCTTTAACATATGTTGAAAAAGCTCGCATTAAAAATTAGCGTCAATCACGCAGATATATTGAATTCGGACGTTATAGCAACAGTCAACAAGCTCGGATATAATTTGCTCTTTCCAAGACAATTTTAACGTCAATAGTATCAGTAGATTGAAAAAAAACATGTCTTCTTTTAAAAAGTTATAAACCATTGACAGTAACAGAAAAATGATTTTATCATTTAATTACATAAATTATATAAAAAAGGTCGAAGGTTTTGAAAATGGAACGGAATCGAAAAACAGGCACAGAAAAGATCAAAGTACGCAGCCCCTTGATACTAATATCAATAGAAATCTGTCAGAGTTTTATATATCTTACTCTCCACTAAACATAAATAAATTAAATAATTTGAATTTTATTACATGTGCTGTGGCGACATTATCATTTACTGTAGTATAATCAGAAAATAACATTAACATTCAATTTGAATTTCTTACCGTTTGATAAAGAGGTTTGGCTTACGAAATATAATAACGAAGCAATGTTTCGCATATTAGATACCTGCGTAGTTGTTTTAATCAATTAATATTTACTGTAATTTTTTTAATAAATAAGCATTATATTCTTAGGGACAACATATTACCATATTTTGTAGGGTCAGTTTACTTCGAATATAATAAGTAATTATAGGTAGAGACATGAAAAGAAGCGTAAGACCAAAACAAAAATTATTTGAAATATTTGTATGTTCATTTACATGAAACTGTTTCGTTAAAGTGTTAATATATTCAGATCTTAACTAGCGGTACCTGTGGAAATTACACAGTGGACACTTTCATATATATTATATTGATGTTGGCATTTTTGTGGATGTTCAGCGTAAATGGAGACACCCTGATATTATTGTAGTTTTTTTTTAACTGCAAAAGTATATATCTAAGCTAGCAGCGGCACCGGCATAGCCTGGTTGTAACATATGCTTAAATATGATATTTTAATTTATATAGATTTCGAATATATTACTTATATATTATAAACTTGTGATTTCAAAAATAAAAAAATAAAAATATATCCATATTGCTTGTGTGCACCAGCTATAATCGAAACCGAAACTAAAACTGACGAAGAATTTCTGGTTCTTATTTATTACAAGATATGGAAAGGCATAACAATTAAACGACACTCGGAAGAAAAAAATAAATGTTACACAGAAAATAACAAGTTATTAGTTTTTTTCATTGTTTTTTTTTTTAGATTTGTTTATTGAGAGAGAGAGAGAGAGAGAGCGAGAGCGAGAGAGAGACGCTGATGTTTTCAATAATTAGAATATTATTGCCACTACTACAACATTTTCATGTAAACAAAAGCGAAGATGCATATCTGTTATGAGACCTTGAACGTCATGAAAAGCCTTGACGTTACTAACCAAAAAAAGTGACAGGTTTTTAGCGAAAAGAAACTGGTTTTGTACTTTAATATTTTTAATAAAAAAAAACAGTTTTTCATGAAACTATTTTAGATAAAACTATGCTTGTAATAAAAATAATTTATTTAGAAAAAGGAACTTTCATTTAATATATATATATATATATATATTTAATTTACTGTTTTTATAAAAAATATTTTATGTACAAAACCAGTTTCTCTTCGCTAAAAACGTGTCACTTTTTTGGTTGGTAACGTCAAGGTTTTCATGAAGTTCGAGGTCTCATAACAGATATGCACCTTCGCTTTTGTTTACATGAAAATGTTGTAGTAGTAGCAATAATATTCTAATTAATGAAAATATCAGCGTCTCTCTCTCGCTCTCTCTCTCTCTCAATAAAAAAAATGTAAAAAAAACAATGAAAAAAAAACAAACAAACAAATAAATGTTCAATTTTTGTCCCCGCCAGCCAAGAGATTTGTTTTATCATCGTTTACTACAGAATAACTTAAAATCAATTATTTCATAACAAGTTTTGAAAGATAAATCCCTACATTTTGTAGAATTAAAACCAAATATAACGGTGAGAACACGCTAATCGAATGCCACCTGGAGCGTTCATAAATGTATATTCCGAAATTAAATGTCTATTCCAGAATTAAATCTCAACGAATAACATTTGCTGGAAAGCGTGACACACAAAAGAACACAGGCACTACCGTATTAATATATAGACTAGTGGGACCTGTGGAAATTCTACAGCGGCATTTTTCATATGTAATATATTCTTGCTGGGCATTCTGTGGGCATTCTGTTCAGCAAGAATGAAGACACAATCATATTATTCTAGTCCTTTTATTAAAACTGTATCGATCCTTACGTAAATAATAACTTTGGTATATTTCCTGGGCTGATTATTTCATTACAAACACACCGGTCAATTAACTTATATTTCATAATTTTTCATAATTATTTAATATGTTACTATTTCGACAATACTTTTTCATAATTGTAACCCACATTATCGCCCGCCTTACTAAAATAATACATTTGATATATTGTATGGGCAGATTATTTCATAAAAAAACACAAGTATCAATTAACTCATATTTCTTCATTTTTCATAATTCTTGGACACAAAAGAAGACACACGCTATCGTATTAATATATAGATGAGATATGTGTACATGATGGAGAAATAATTCCATGCAACAAATATATTTCCGAACGCATATTGACCAGATATTAAATAGTAAATAGCAAATCTGAATGAAGTAAAATATAAAAAAAAGCATCTTTTTGGCTGCTGACCAGATTTAACTTTCATTCGCATTTCTTATTTAATTATCATCTATAATTTTTAAGTTTATGCTTACTCATATCTACAAGGCAAAAACAATTAAAGTATATTAGTAAAGTTTTTTTTTCTGATATAGATAAAAAAGAATTGCTATTGATCCATTTCCTAATTCACGTTCTTATTCTTGGTTAGAATTAAGAAAATGGAAAATAAACAAATCTAATTGAACGTTCACATACAAAGCAAAAAATATATATGCACTATATAAAATATATGAAAAAATATGACTACAGAAAAATTAATGCATATTCACATACACGCAAACACACTCGAGCACACACACATACAAAGAGAGGGAGTAAGATGGAAAGACAGAGGCAAGCGGATTTATAGGCTTCATAAAAACTGTAGATGAATACATAAGAATAGAGAAGGAATGCCCGCAAGATTTAACGTTAATCTAATATGATAGAACAATGTAGTGAGACAGTACAATGCATTAATATGGGGAAAAATTGCATTAAAACTTCAAACATAACATTCTCAGATATTTAAATATATTTAATATTCTGAAAGCTTAAAAATAAAATATATATATACAGTGGCGCTAAAAAGAAAATACGCACTTGTCGTTTAGGAAAAACCAAAAAAAAACAAACAAAAAGACAATGCAAATTTAAGCGAAATTGAATGTAAATGCTTAAACAACCTATACCTCATTTGCTATGCTTTTTATTTCTTTATAATTTTACCTGTTTTTTACAAAGGGATCACCCCTTATCAATGCCCGGAGGCCACTCGAGGACACGTGTTAAAGGGTACACATTAGTCAATGTGATTAAAGCGTTTTTAACATAGGTAGTGGGATTTTTGTAAGTTGGATTAGATAGGGGTGCGATTCATCAAAAACGTGTTTACATTGGACTTGAAGACAATCAGATTGTAGTCACCTAGGAAGCAGACCAAAGGTAGAGAGTACTACAGGCGTGCAATTCTAAGAAAGAAACTCTGATTATGGAATGTACGTTTAGGTCTAGGCACATATAAAGATTGTAAGACAGTATTGATCGCTGTTTTGGCTAGACGAGTGTTTTTCGAGGGAAGAGCAGAGATTGAAGCTCAGACGATCTACTCCCATGAAAATAACGATAAAGCAGAGAGAGGCTCGCAACGTCTCTTCGGTGGGAAAGAGGTTGTAGGGAAGAGAAAAGGGCATCCCCCACTAAGCTACGAAGTCTGTTTTGAACACTGTCAAGACAAGAGAAGCAGTTTCTACCAGTTTCTACCAGCTCTAGCCCAGATGTGGCAACAGTACGCCATCATTGGCCGTACCTGGCTTTTATATAGGTAAAAAATTGCATCAGGAGTGAGATATCTACTGGAGCGGTAGAAGGATCCTACCATTTTTCCAGCGCCCTTGGCAACGGATTTAATATACGTGTTGCATTTCAGATCGGGAGTAAAGGTCAGGCCAAGAAGCTTATCAAAACATGAAGCCTCCCCAAGACGAGAGCCATTCATTTCAATTGATGCCAGATGGGCATCAGAACGTTGATGATGTAAGGATAGAAGTTTTGTTAAAAGTAACCAGCCACGTCTTTCCCCATCGTATCACGCACTCAAGATCAGAGGAGAGAGAATCAGAAAAAAACTTGGTCGTTTACGGTCTTTGATGTGCTGCCATAGATGGTGTTGTCGTCAGCATAAATGTCTACGACTGATGTAAGTATGTGATTTGGAAGATCATTGATGTAGATCAAGAGAAGAGTTGGACCCAGGATGGACCCGGAGGAACTCCTGCGTTAATACCGAGAGCTTCTGATTTCTGCCCGTCAACGACTTCTCTTATGAACCTATCAGAGAGAAATGATATAATATTTGAGATGACATATTAATATTTACTTTTAATTGAAGTGTCTTAGTGTTCACGTCAATTTAAAAAGTTAACTTCAAATCGAGAGGGCAATAAGAACTTCCGCGGCAGCAAATGAACTTAAAATCAGCTAAAATATTCCATTTTTAAGCAACAAAGCATCTATAATCGTAATTGTTGTTCTGCCAGATTATGCAACATAAGATTTTGCCCATATGCCTCGACTTTCTCTTAATGATCGTCAAAAGCTCATTAATCTCCACCTTTCTGGTTTACCCAACCGGAAAATCGGCTGCAGATTTAAATGTGATGGGAAAACAGTACAAATCACTGTGCAATTGCACGAAAACAGTGGCCCTGTTCGTGATACTTGTAAATTTGGTCATCCTATAGTTACTTCTTACAGGGAAAAAATGCTATAAAGATCCACAGCTTCAGAAACAGATTTGAAACGGCCCCCAAATCCAACAAGAGTGTAATCTTGTTAAAAAAGTACTGTTTCCAAAGTTAACAGACTGACGAAATTTAGTTTGCGAGACAGATGTAATGAAGACCAGAACTCTTCATATTGGTCGAAAATGATTTTTACCTAGAAAAGCAAGTTCAACAGATTAGGCATTACGTCTGTCGAAAAAGGATGAAGAATTTTAGCCTAGGTGCAAAGTTTCGACCCTGAAAGAAGGTGGAGGTTCAGTTTTCGTGTGGGGTGTTATTAGTACCAATAGTCCAGAGTTTATAGTTCGCTTTCAAGGTCGAATTACTTTGACTAAGTACATTAATATGTTGACTTAGGATTTGGCCGGAATTGGATGATAATCCCATCTTCATGCAGAATAATGCTCCCATTCACATAGCTGGCAATAGCAAGAGATTCATTGAAGAGCATAATATTCTGTGTTTGGATTGGCCTGCACAATCTCCAGACCTTAATCTTATCGAAAACGTACGCCATTACATCAGGCAACCGCTACAATGTAATAACAGTTCAAATCTGGAAGAACTTTGGACAAAAACTAATGAGAAGTAGGATGCCCTTTAACCAAAGGATTGCGGCAGATTAATTCAAACATTGAAGACTGTCAAATTGTAGAAAGTAATATTTACTAGTTATATTGTGTTCCTGTTGTATTTGTGTTTCATTCATGTCCTAAAGGTACAATTAAATAACATTGTGTAGAGTTTTTTTCCCCCGTCTAGATCTAAAGTTATTTTTTTTAATTTGACGTGAACACTAGGATACTTCAATTAAAAGTCAAATATGAATTGGTAAACTTATGGAAAAACAAAAGAATAATCAAATAAGGTAGATTTTGTTTAAACAGTTAAATTCAATTTCGCTTAAAATTGCGGTGTTTGCAAAAATGACAAGAGGTGACTTTCTTTTTGGCGCCACTATATATATATATATATATATATATAAATATATATATATATATATATGTATTTGAAAATTTTCCGAGGGGGTATAGAATTTTATAACGGCTAAATACAGACCAAAAAGCATAATGAATTTAAAAAATAAAAAATGAAAATAAAGCTTAGCTAACCAGGTTTCGTTCCTCACTTATCAAAGCTAAATCGAGGAAAATACGATTTAAAACAAACAAAAAACAAGGGAGGGGGTAGGAAAAAAAAAACAAAAAAGGAAATAAACGGGTGAAAATTACATAGAGAATTAAGCCCTAGAAGATTTTCTTTTTGCTTGCAAAGAGAATGTCTCAATGACTTAATAAAAAGAGTCTATAATTTTCAAATGATATGGAGAGTGCGATTTACTAAGGATCGTAAACATGTCAGCACTGAAATTCATGGCACACATATGGTTATTTATAAGACGGCTGCAAATCACACACACACACACACACACACACACACACACACACACACACATATATATATATATATATATGCCTATTAATCTGTCTAATCACACAATACACTGGTTTAACATTTTTTTACATTTATTGATTGAGTTTTTCCATGCATTTTAATACAGAATTGATTCTGATGATTATGGTATTTTTTAGGTTGAATGTTTATGGGATTAGTTGTACGTTTGACGGAATCGGATATCATTTTTAACAACTATATTGAAAGTACTATTTAAAAGAGACATGGAAATTATGAACTGATACATATATTTTGTGCTTTGATTTTTACTATTTATTATATTAAACAAATAACTACTGTCTTAAAACGGCTGTAAACCATTATACTATTTTTATATATTGTAATCCATTTTGTTTGTAGCCGCTGCAAAACACCTCTGTAGAACCTTTTATGCGTGTATATAGCAATGATTAATATCAAAATAGAGATATTCATTTATAATAATTTATATATAACATACCAAAGGCTACACATACTAATATGCACTTTTGTTGTTGCGATTCAAACATGCACAAAATATGAACTCTTCCGAACTGTATAAATAGACAAAAAGTTGTTGTCCCTCTGTGTGTAGTTGTGTATATAATTATACGCGGTTTTTTAAAACCATATGCGGATCGGGATTTTTCTTAATGACTCCTCCAACTTACTACACTTTTGAAACGAGGAACTCGAATGCACAAAGTGAATTCTCACAACAATTTGCAGACGAAGAACTAGAGCTCGCACTAGGAATACTTACTACAATGTGGCGACGAGGAACCCGAATTAACAAAAGCGATACTCTCAAAACTGGAAGTACAGCTCGCAATAGGGGATACTCACAATTGCTTTGCCACAAACAAACTCGAATTCACGAAGGAGATATTTACCACAACTTGGCAATGACGAGTACGAATTCACAAAGGGGATACTTGGAACAATTTGGACACTAATATCTTAATTCAGAAAGCATCACCAACAATAAAGTCCATTTCGAAGAAAAAAAGAAAAAGGATAAATATATACAAGTACTTACACACCGACTCTATCAAACAATGGTTCGTTGGTTGGTTTCCTTTGTTTTACGGCATATCAACCCTTTTCAGGTTATATAATGCCGAATCCAATTATTTTGAAGAAAACTTTTTTAATAGACTATATATATTTTTTGCAAGTCGGTTTCTATTTGATCCATAGTTGATACCCTAACAGGTACTACCACTCCGGGTCAGAGTGGACCTAAGAGCAATGCCAATTAAAGGGCGGTTCCACACACCCCAAAGCCCGCAAACTGGAGCCTCACCATTGCATATAGTTTAAGGTTGCATCCAGGACCATCAAATAGCGGAGTACCATTCTTAATAAACAATGTACTCTTTTAACTGGGACTACGAAAATACCTACAGTCTTTCAATTAAAGGTGAAAAATCATTTTGTCGGACACCAAAAGCAAAACATTATCAGAAACTGTACTTAAGTATATTTCCATTTTAAAGCAAATACAATAAATTGATAAGAAGTATATCTCTAAATTATTTCTTTCTTAGGAAAAATGTGAATGTCGTTTAACGTACAACATTACGCTTTAATTAGTAACATTACAGCGGCATTTGTTTCTCGAGTAAGTAAAGTTCTCTTATGCGAAAAATGTCTACAGACTGGTGACTTAAACTAAATTATCATTCAGATGTTCATACAACAAGATCTATAGAAATAATAGATTCTAAAACAACAGAATCTGAAAGAAGGTTGATTAAAAGAAACCCTGAAAGAATTACTTCTACTAAAATGTTCGACCAACAACCCAACCACGGATAGTATCACAATGTTTTCTCAAAAGATGATATGGAACACTACGGATACTCTTTGCCTACATTGTTGAACAAGACTAAACATTCGGCGTGTTTTGTAATGCATTAGGAAGCCTTTCATTTGTGAGGAATGTCCTGAGATGAATAAGTTCGTATGTTTTGTTTGTTTTATTTTTAGAAAACTATGATCGTTCACTACATTCTAAATAAAAGCACTACGGGTATTGAATTTTCGGAAATCGTCAAGTTGCTATCAGAACTTTTCAATCTTAATACGTTACTGTTCTACAAACGGTTGCTTTATTTAATTTGGCAATGCGAAACAGCGAACATTATTTAGCGTTCGCGTCAGTCGTACACAAGCATTATAACAACTTTAACATTGTTCAATAAGAAATAGAGCTTTATAACAAAAAGTAAAATTGTCAAACAAATAAAATAGAAATATTATAAACAAGTCCTTTGCTACTGTCTATTCATTATTTTGTGGACTGTTATAATTATCTATATAGTTTCTTTGGCAGGTTTTAGCCAAAACATTGAGTTCGCGACCTGTGGTGTAGTGTACAAAAGCGGTAGGCCTCTACGATTCCAAGTGAGCATTGTCTGAAGATACGGTTTCAATCCTACTAAAGCAGGCCAGAGGGTTAGTTGGCCAAACATATTACAGGCAGAAATTACTGGGGGTAGAGATACAAGACTTAGCATTCCTACTCCATAGCGATTAATCACCTGAATAAAGCCAGAGAACGAGTTAGCCGAAACGGGGTGAACTAACAAAAACTATAAAGTTACAGATAACAGTACGTAAAAGAATGAATACACAAATTATGAAGCCATAACTGAAAGGATAAAAACAATGTATGTAATTCCTTGCTACTGATTTTATTCGACAACGTTATTGATAACACCGTTAAACAAAACTATTCCTTGTGCGCTTCCGTTTACCCAGATAATAAGCTGTCAAAGTATGATAACAGTTAAGCTGTATTCGATCTTGTTTCTGAGTACCAGTACTTTGATGACCCATATATATGTGATCTGTGTTGCTTCACCAAATTTTCTCAAGTGTATTGTTAAATAATTTATACATTTGCTTTTGCTTCAGATCACAGATTGCAAATATTATCGGATATTCTCGATGATTCACCACTTTGATTAATGAAAGAGATGAAATTTCCGAAATTTATCAATGAAGCGGATCACTTTATCCATAGTTATGAACTCTTCACACCAGAAAAAAGCACAAAGAAACTATACTTAGTTGATAGTAATCACAAATGCTAGTAACATTATCCATTAGGTGACATAGATAAGAAACACGGGCCTCATATAACGTATCTGTCATGTTTTGATTATCTAAATGGATGCCAAAATTGGAAATGCAGCTCGGATTCCCCATGTGTCTCACCTATAGTGTAACCAGATCCGAAAGACTCCGATATCTATTGCGACTTCTGTCGTATACAAACAGAAGACATACAATTCAATACCCAAATTCCTCATTAGAAACTTGACCAGTAAATCACCGTGGATTATAAATGTTTGTGTTTTCACATGCAGAAAACGATCTGATCTTTAGTCCTGATTCCATTAGAAAACCGATTATTGATTGTTATCAAGACTGACATGAGAAACTTAAGAATAAAACTCTGTAATATTTAAAGTTTAAATAAACATTGGCCGAATGTTCGCACATCGTTTCTGAGAAACGCGTAACTGTGCACTTGTTGGGTTTTGCGAATTAACGATAAAAAGAAATAAAATAATGAAAGCCTTTTTACATACGTGCGCGGTCGATTGTATTTCATTTTTTATCGCCGCTTGTCCATGTGTAGGCTGTTGGTCCTCTTGTGCCAAGTGATTTTCTTTTTAAGTCTAGAAAAATGTACTCATGCATGAAAAACTATGGAGACTTCTTCGCGTCCCAAGGTTTTATTCAGATACATTTCTGCTTATACAATTATCAATTATCATAAAATAATTACAGTAAATATACATACGATACATGACATAATAACGTTGACACGCTGGTTCCCATTAGATCTCCTAAGTTCTTGATCAGTACTATATTGAGTGATCATATGGGAATTCAATGTGCTGCATGTGCTCTCCCGCTAATCTCAACAGTATTTCTAGTTGTCTTGGACCTCTCCTTGTTTCTGAAGTAGTGTCAATTAAAAAAGTGTGGTTGGAGGATTGTTAAACGTTTACCTTATAATTACATGCGCATCTACTCTTACAGAGGGTATCTGTTGGTATCTCGAGACTGAATGAAGGCTTCTATTCCATTCACGATTTTATTACAAACAAATAATGAGAAAAATCAAGAGTAGTGTAACCCGACCTCTACGTTACTCCCACTCGTTATTGCCATAAATTCAAATTCATTTCTTTTCTAAAAGGAAAATGCCTATTACTATTGTTATAGCAAACGTTTTCATTTACAACAATTTTGTAAATCAAATTCATGAAACCAGGAGACTTGAAGGTTTTTTTTTTATTGAGACTAGTCCTACTCCATCAGGGAAATTTGTTAAATAATGAAGCTCTGTGTGCAGATAAATAACTTTGACAAAGCATACACCTATCAACTAATGCAATAAATAAGAGAATAATAATCAAATGTATCAAAATATCATTTGTTATAAAATTATCACTTTGACAACATATTTAATACGTAAGCGGTGTGTAGCGAGAAATCATTTTGACAAAAACATGCACCTTCTGACATATGCACAAAATAACATAAAACAATTATAAAATACTAAAATATTATTTGAATTAAAAGTTACTACCCTCGAGCATTATCTTCATTGGAAGATACAACAAACTTGATCAATTGTCAAAACGAAGATGAGTTAAAAGTATATTTAACATGTCATTTTCGACAAATGTTTACACAGGTGTAATCAAGTTCCAGTAAAGTCAGGTCGTTTTACTGAAAAGAAAATAGTCGAATAAAACATTTATGCCGATAACTCTCCCATCTATGGTAGCACATCTAAGACTGTAAACGACCAGGTTCTCTCCGATTCTCTCTCCTCTGATCATGGGCATGTGGTACAATGGGGAAAGGAGTTGCTGGTTACTTTTAATGTATCTAAAACCAAGCTTTGATCTTTACATCATCAACGCTCTGATCCCCATCTGGCATCAATTGAAATAAACGGCTCTCGTCTTCGGGAGGTCTTATGGTTTGACAAGCTTCTAGGCTTGACCTTTACTCCTGATCTTAAATGGAACACGTACATCAAATCTGTTGCCAAGGCGGCTGGAAAAATAGTGGGATCCTTCTATCGATCCAGTAGATATCTCACTGCTGATGAAATTCTCTATCTATATAAGAGCCAGGTACGTCCAAGGATGGAGTACTCTTTCCACAACCAGCAGGAGCTGCTACAAAGGACTTATCCGCCTTGATAGAGTTTAAGATAGACGTCGTAGTCTCGTAGGAGATGTCTTTTTTCCTATTCCCTGCAACCTCTATCTTACAGAAGAGTGTTGCGAGTTTGTCTCTGCTTTATCGTTATTTTCATGTCAGGTGCTCGACTGAGCTTCAATCTATGGTCCCCCCTCGCCAAACTTTCGCAGGAAACACTCGTCTTGTTGAAAACGTATCAATAATTCCCCCACTCTTTATCTGTGCCTAAACCTAAAAGTAGATTCCATGAACAAAGCCTCTTTCTTAGAACTGCACGCCTGTGGAACTGTCTTCCGTTTGCTTGCTTTCCAGCTGACTACAATCTGATTGTGTTCAAGTCCAACATAACATAACATAAACAAGTTTTTGATGAGCCATTCCACTTAAGTTAACAAATTTACCGAATTTCCATTACTAACAATTACTATATTCTCCAATTGACTACTGTACACCCTTAACCATTACCCTTGAGTGGTCTCTGGGCCTTGAAAAGTGGTGTTGCCTGTGTAAAAAAACACCTTTTGTGTGTAGTTGCAATAATAATGCCGCCTTAACGAATCGCTTCAGGTCCAAATTGCAATATAATAACAACTGAGACTGATATTGTGGTTGGCTGAAGATTTGAACCTGTGAAAAGATGACCTGTTGAGTTTACTGTGCGCACGTCCATGTTCTAATAAACAGTCATCTATAACCCTCAACCACAATTAATATAATGCTATATTTTTATATATTACTGTGTCATAATTTTTTTAAACACAACAAAAATATTACAATCGACCTTCCTCCGTAGGTATCGCTCACGCAAATAAGAAAACTGAATTACGAAACTATGAGATGTTCAGTACCGGAAGTGCAATAGGATATCTTCTGGAGGTCTCACAGTAATATGTCAATTGCTGAACCTGAAAAAATAGTCGACTCGAATCCATATGGAAACGGTGTAAGATATAAACATTTAGCTTATTAAGTGGGATTTCATGTTTTAGTAAAGAATATGTAATCAAATTGTCGTGACAGAAAATGTGTAAATGTTTGTGCACAATTTTAATAGAATTTTGTTTTTACAAAAATAACTAACACTGGCTTATTTTTAGCAAAAAATAACAAATAAAATTATATTGTTAAAATACTTCGGCGGAATTTTACATTTTAGCGTGCAGAGATTTTTTTCAACAAGTAATTTATTTTAAAAAATATAAAAAACATATTAATAGAAAAAGCACGTGTTTATATTTACTATAAAAAATAATAACCATTTCATAAAGTAATATATTTTATGAGATCAAAAATAAAATTTAAAACATGTAAAGTAAGATATAATTTAAATAATGAGTAAAACAATGACATATTCTCTCATGATTAAAGTCGATAGCTTACTTATAACAAAATTAGCAAATCCGCTTTAGTAAGCGTTATATTTTTTTATATTATATTTAATTGAAATACTTACCCGTATATCGTATTGAAATCCGAAAATTTGTTATCTATTACGCGTCGTCTTGATTACAGTCATATGTACGTAGGTAATACTATTACTATATTATTAATTCAATGCCATGTTCATATCGAACATTTAGAGTGATGCACAATATATATATATATATATATCTTCATATATATATACACAAATATATATATATATATATAAAGTTGAATATATTTCTCACTTTGACATTTATATTAAGAGTCAAGATTTTCTATTCATAAATTATTAAAAAGAACACTCTTAATATACCCAATCGTGGATATGCGAGCGACAACATGAACCTGAGACACAGATGTGTATTAATTACTCATTAATTTGATGTTTTTTTTAAATAGATGATTTGTTTCATTTCCCTATTATATTATATGCTATTTATGTATAGTTTCTACATTCTGCATATTTGCTCAGAATGTCAGATGAAAACGTGTTAGCATACGGAAATCTAGTTTTGAACCTGGTTTGAGGTAGTTGCTTTTCTAGCCACACAGATGGGCGGTGATACAGCGAAATACTACTGTATATGGATAACTATAAATGCTTCCAATAATGGGTTGAACGTGTTGGAAATTGATATACAGACTGCCTCTAGCTTATAAAGCGATGCACTTTGTGTAAACAAATAGAGCATAGTTTGGGTAATATTTGAACGAATGAGTACTATATATTGATGACACTATATATATATATATATATATATATATATATATATATATATATATATACATACATACATATGGTTTATGTCAGTGTGTGTGTGGGGGGGGAGAATTCTTTGAATATTTGATCTGCTTTGTTGTATTTTGATATATAGGATATTTGGTCCAGCAGCATACTTTCGATTTTGTTGTAACCAGCAAGAATTGCTGATGGAACGTCAAAATTGAACACAAAACAGTTGACTTTGTCAGGGTAAGACGAATAAAACATTACCGATCTTATTACTTATGAGCATGCGCAAAATGTAACACAAATAGGTCAAAATCACGTAATTTTTAACCCGACGTATCCATCTGTC
This sequence comes from Euprymna scolopes, assembly GCF_053919585.1. Classification (NCBI taxonomy): domain Eukaryota; kingdom Metazoa; phylum Mollusca; class Cephalopoda; order Sepiida; family Sepiolidae; genus Euprymna; species Euprymna scolopes. The sequence continues at coordinate 36,337,309 of NC_136499.1, forward strand.
TTAAATCATACTATTGTTCTATTTGGTGTCTAAACCATGTGACGAGAAAAATACATTATTATATAAACACCGCCTAGGTTCTTAGTAGTTGGATGACTACAATCTTTTTTAAGACCGAGTAGATGTGTTCCATAGTCGACATTTGTCGAGGCTTGCGTGATTTTTTTTTTAGCTAATAGACTTTTTATGCGTGGTATGGTTGCTAAAGTTGGTATAGTACTCGATTTGCATGCAAGTCACTTGAGTCTCGAATAACTACTTCGGATATATTTCATTGATGATCCGAAGTTAATGTGCAACTTGAGTCTAGAACTTCCTGTGTGTGGCTTGTGTGAGTTTTAAGGTTGTTTTAGTGTGGAAATAATTACATATCAAAAAATATATATCTATCTCTCTACGATTTTATAAAAGGAACTTTATGTGCGCGCCTCTGTGTGTGAGTGTGTGTTAGTTCGTTCCCTATGCACTCCTAAACGGTTATGTCGATTTTTATGAATTTTCACAGAAAAATATTTTATGTGTCTGGCCGTAGTCTTAGTAGGTTTTGTATGGAAGTGTCTTCTATAAAAATTGATGATCAATAATCGAAATAATCAGATGAAAGAAGGAACAGGCGATTTGAATACAAGTAAACTCCTTACACAACTTTGCATCACAAGTGCATTTAAAAGTATACTTCCCACAAGTCCCGAGCGATGATTTGCTGCGGCATAGTTACTGCTTACAACAACACGTTTGTCAAAGTCAAGTAAATATCTGACGAAGAGATCTTTCTCGAAATATTATATTACACGGACATACCACCAGACCGACTTTCCCAGGTAACCACTGTGCAAATATAAATATACTGCGTATATGAAATATGAATATGTACACATGTATTTATAAGTTGTATTAATAAATTTCTCACTTGCTTCAGCCTGTGTCTTTCCGTTACTTCTGCATTGTACCGCTTTCTATAATTCTATTTAAATATATATATATATATATATATATATACTAGCAGAAGTACCCGTCCTAGTTAGGGTTCTAGAAATAGCCTTTTAAAAATTGATTCTTATTTATATGGCAATATAAATATCTTTTACATTTTTAAACTAATATTTGTTTTCTATATAGTTTTTTATCTGCTATTCCCTTTCGTCTTATAGATGTACAGGCTCACAAATACTGAGATGGACCCTGTATTGCTCGGATTATCTCTATGGGGAGGAAGAAATGGAAAACATTTTGTACCTTAACATATTTACACTAATTAGACTTCCCGATTATAAGTGACCCTCATGGAACCCCACGCCCGTTGGTGAGAGTAAGCGATGTAACTCGTAAACCACTTTTGCATGGCGGGTTTTTATGACAAGTCCTGTTGTTTTTATTGCCTCCTGACTCTACTACCATTTTTTAAACACCTTTCTGCACATTCACGGGTTCGAACCTGCCTGCCTACTACCACTTTTTTTTTTGCTCAACACACACCTTTAAACACCCGGGCAACGCTGAACACCCAGGCTGTTCTGCTATAATTGGTAAATCTTCGAGTGTACATTAAACATTCTGCATGCGCAGGCTTTCCAGTGATAAGTAACCCCCTGTGACCTCCTCTCTTTTTGGTGGAGATGAGTTGTGTAACACGTAAAGGCTTCCTGTTCGCCATGGTGTGTTATTCTGATAACTTTTGTAGCTCTTCCTGTCACGGTGTGAGCGTGCATAGGTTCCTCCTTTAAAGTGGCCACCCTCCTCCTGGGACCTCACTTTAGCATACTTATTAAAGATCGTTCATACATCTTCTATCATTGTATGTGGTCAGTTTAATAATAAACCATATAGGAGCCTATTTGTGTACAAGCAGATATACAGACAGGTTTTTATATAGGTACTAGCATGGACGCCCGGCGTTGCCCGGGTATTTGGAGATGTATGTTGAGCAAAAAAAAAAGTGGTCAATTTTTCAACTTTGACTCCTATTATGACCCCTGAAAATTTATTGCTTTGGGCTCAAATCAAGTTATTAAGTTAGATCCATGTCCGGTGAGCCTATATATACAATTTCAAGTGTTTAGACCGAAAATATCGGAGGAGTTTGGTAGAGTTCTCAAAGGTAAAATCGTTGAACTTTGACCCCTAAATCGCCAAATTTCTGGCCGAAAACTGATCACATCGATTTTCCCAAATCTCAGTACCCTGTATATCAAATTTCGAGTTTGTAGTGCTAAAATTGAAACAGTTATTGCGTAGGGAAATGTACACACACAGATACACAGATACGCAGACAGACATACACTTTCACTTTTATAGATATATAGATAGATATATACATGTATATATATATATGCACACACACAAACACACACACACATATATATACAGAGAGAGAGAGAGGGAGAGGGAGAGAGAGAAAGAGAGAGAAAGTGAGAGAAAGAGAGAGAAAGAAATAGAGTGTATGATACAGAGATTTCGCGAATGAATTTGGTGAGTAAAGAGAAACAGAACCAAAAAAGGAAATGATAACGATTTATTATCAACACTTTAATGAGTGATGCGTTTGCCCAACTCTTGAGTTATCTCAAAGAACACCGAAGGCGAGTCTTTGCTGCTGATAAGTTTGTTGTAGTTTTTATTGCAATTCCGGACACTGTTCGGAAACCTGGACAGTCGCTCGATTGAACTGGTTGCCTCGGGATGAAACCTTGTCCACCTCAATGAACACAGTATTAGAAAGGTTTGGATAAACACGCTCCTACAGAAGATGAAACTCTGTTTGAACTCGACAGATATTCAGGCGAAATTCGCTCTGCATGCTTGTCGAAGCGAATACGATTTGGCAAAAGGTTTCGTTTTAGAACATAAGAGGAAAAAGGACTTTACAGGATTAGGTTTTAAATCCATCTTCTTATTTATATGACACACTTTAACGTTTGCTGATTTGTGTGTCACACTAAATATTGCATGTCACGTTTATATTTGATATATCACGCATAGATCGTATAAACAACAAAAGATTCGATATATTTCTACCTTAAATCGATTCCACACTATTACTTATAATAATAATAATAATAATAATAATAATAATAATAATAATAATAATAATAATAATAATAATAATAATTGGCCCTTTAAATCAGGCAAGATGGATATCTTTAGCAGTCAGACTCATGTGTTTATGGACTCGTGGTGCATGCGCACAAAGGTTCACAACAAAACTCCAGAGGTTAATAAATGTTATTGTAAATATGTAATGCCATTTGCGGGTTTGAAATTAAAAAAAAAATAAAGTCCACAATCAGCAATTGCACATTTTTAATATAATCCAGAGGATTAAGGAGCAGCCTCACGAAATTCAGCAGATCGAATTAAAAACATACAAGGTAATGTATTTTGTTTACTGCCTGAAAACCTTATATATTCAATGGTCAAATCTGAGAAATTTGAAGTAAGAGAAGAAGCTTTAGAACGAATTTTGGCCATTAGTTAAGTAAACATTTATTCATATATCAATGACTCAATTATTTATTCCAATTTATACAAATATTTTTAAGATTTTATCTAATTTCAGCATAATTATTAAAGCAGTACACATTGAATTTTTTTTAATCTTCAATTAATTTTTATATTCTTTCATGTGTGGGGAGTCAACTAAAAACGATTAAAAACAATACCAAATATTAATTTTAATGCAAATCGTTGGACACAATAGATTTAACATTATGTGGTATTTTTGAACCACCAATGGCGGAAGATGTTTCTGATTCTGAACTTTGGAATCATTGTTTAATGGGAACAAGCTTGACTTGCCAGATTTGCCATAACATTCTCAGGAAGTGGAACGGGCATCAAGTTAACAACGGAAGCATCACAAACTGTATATGAAAGACATCGATACATCACAGTCAAAGTTTTGAGTCAAAAATTGAGATCGTCATTTTTGTCGAAGGGCTCTTATTTGGAGCAATTTGACTCTATATATTAAGCTCTATCAAAATAATGTTTCGTCTTTTCCTTATTTGTGTGTTTGTTATTCTTTCACTTATAACAGAAAAAATCAATTTTAAGATATTGAAATATTACTGCTTAATTCATAACATGTAAAGAGAGTTTGCTAATGCAATTCTATGATAAATGGAAAACTTGTCAATCATCTCAACAAAAATAACCTATTCAGTGACATACAGTATGGTTGCCGCTCTGTGAAATTATCAGTTGATGTGCTAATTGTGATACCACACAAAATGAGTGCATTTATTGATAAAGGTTTCATTTCTAGAGCGGTGGCTCTTAGCATATCTAAGGCATTTGATAAGGTCTGACACAAAATTTACTTCATAAAATCTCTAGCTACGGAATAGCTGGAAATGTCCTTTCAAGTACTAAATTCTTCCGCTCTTATAGGTCTATTAAAGTGGTCGTTAATGGGCAGAAATACGTAGGTCACAGTGTTAATGCAGGCATGCCCCAAGGATCCATATTGGGCCCACCTCACTTCCTTATCTTTATCAAGGACCTCACAAACTATATTCTTCGCTTATGTGTCGACATCTATGCAGACAATACTACCATCTATAGCAACACTACAAAAACCGACAAAGATCAGAATTTTCTGATTCTCTCTCCTCTGACCTTAAACGTGTGCTGCAATGGGGTAAGGAATGGCTGGTCGGCTGTAATACATCCAATCTATCTAACAATTATATCTCCAGTTTACCCCAATTTAAATGAACATTTATTGCCTTGATGAAGCGGCCTGTTTTGACAAACTTCTGGGACTCATTTTTACCCTGTATCTGAAATGAAATACCTACATCAGATCCCTTACCACTCTAGGAGGTATCTCACTCCCGCCGCGATTCTCTACCTGTACAAAATACAATTTCCTTCTAAGAGGGAGTGAAGCTCCAAAAATATCCTTTACTTTCTTGACAGAGTGCAGAACATATACTCATTAATTAACCCTTATCCTAGAGTTGCTACAAAGCCTTGATATGTGGGGACACTCAAAGTAAAAAAAAAAAAAAATGAAAATGGGTGTGTGTGTAGATTTTCAATTTGAAGATTATTATTATATTAATATTATTTTTATAAAATAAAAAGACATCTTCTGATTTGACATACTGAAATGTTTTGGTATTCACACGAATATTCAAGACAAACCTTGCAAAAACGAAGAATTTTTAGTATATATATGTCTACGACTTTGATACAAAACGCTCAGAAAACAGCCAAAGCATTTGATCTAATTTTTTGCATGAGTACTTAATAAGTCCAGACGCAACTTTCGGTAAGTGCCATTTTTTAATATTCTGAGAAAGTGAAAAATCGACCTACGTTAATATATATATATATATATATATATATATATATAATTCAATAAATATTCAAGTATGACTTGGTTATCACGAATACGGAAATGCTAAAACAACAAATTAATAATCGATTAATACACCTTTTGTATCACTAATGAGAGGATTTGAATTCAACTGAGGTTAAATCACTACAAGCAGTTTGATATATTTTGAACATAATTATAATCGTGAAGTAAAACTTTTTTGATTATTTCTGTTATTGCTGGGTCTAATAAAAATTTCAATATATATATATATATACATTCCATAGTTGTAATTAAATTGACTTTCCGTTTAATGTTCACTGTCGTCTTTACAAATGCAGTTAAGCTCTGTATATAATATTAATTGTGTGTACATAGACTGTCATAGACACGTTTAACTACAGGTTCTTGTGATATTCCCGAATGAAAGAATGTCGAGCATTAGTTAAGTTTTAGAATGATAACAATTTGTGGGTAATGCATAGCGAATGTAAAATTTGTTCATTTTGATCTCTGTCGACTAGTCGGCGATAACAATTTGATTTCTGGAATTTCAGATGTATACGCATGTCTTTAATAGCCTCAATTCCTGCAGCCGTCTGACGCTTTGTACATGAGCTGCTGTATACTTACATCAATAAGTCGATGAGTTTTATATAATATAAGTGCAATTACCGTAGATTTTTTCACGCAAAATACGCTTAAGATGCAAATACCATTTCATCTCTTTGTCCATCATACTTAATTATATCATCTCTTGTCACACCTCATTTCAAATTCTAAAACATGTTTGAGGTGAATTTAACAAATTAAAAAAAAACAAAACAAAATTGAACCTTTCATGGGTAATATTTTTTGTTCTCAAAATTCAAAAGGTAGACGTTTTTTTTTCTATTACAGCTTGCTGTAAAAGGTCACATCCATCATACGTTCATGATGTAATTTTAAATCATACACCATTTTATTTAGAGTTATCGGCTCAGTTTCGATATTATAGGCGGTGCTGTCCATGTCTTTCCATGACGTTGTAAACAAGTTAGTGTAACACCAAAATATTAAGACAGTGAAATTCGAGAAAGTCTAAGGCTAAAGCTTCTTGGTTTTCTTGGATCTGACACAGAATTGAGTCCAACTGCCACATATGCCGTTTTGTTGCCACTTTCTTTTGCCAGAGCCTGGAAAATATGGAGAATAACTTATTATATATCAACGTGAATTTAGCTTGTGTTCATTTTCGAAGATATGGGGTAGCTTGATTGAGACCTCGCTGCAAACATACCCCAAACAATGGCAGCTTTTAGGAAGTTGTTTTTATTACAGATAAAAGTTCAGTTCGAACTGTAAATCTATAATATAAAGCTGAATGTCTGTGTATGTGTGTGTGTGTCTGGTCACGAATTGGTTCCTATATGGTTGACTATTTAAAAAAGAAACTGAATACATATAATGATAGAAGATGTATCGGGACACAGGAATGGGTATGTTTAATCTGGTAGAACAGTGGTTCATTAAAATTGTGGGGTCTTCGTTCGCGCCTTATCCAAAAAGTATGGAAATAAAAAAAAAAATTATTTAAAAAAAAAGGTTTACAAGTGTTTTTGATATAGATGTACATAAAAACACTTTGATAAGTATATTTTAACTTAAATGGGGATGGTATAATAAAATTGTGGGGTCTGCGTTCGCGCCTGGCCTCCATAGAATGCAAATAGGCACAAACTTTAATGACGATTTTTCACACCTATCTGCGTAAGTATACTTTGATAATTATGTTTCAGTTTGAAGAAATATGGTATAATAAAATTATGGAATGTTCGTTCGCGCAAGTCCGAAAGAATGGACATATGTCACAAAGTTTAACAAGTTTTTTTTTTAAATATAAATCCACAAAATATTGTGATAAGTGTTTCAGTGTGAACAGGTATGGTATAATAAATTATGGGGTTTATATATTTTATTTTTTCTTTCATCATATTTTGCTTTGGTTTTGATGCCTTCAAATTCGAAACTATCTCATTACAACCCTTTTCATAACCTATCATACTTTCATAAATCAGAGTCCATTTTCTGTAGGTTGTTTTTGAACCCACTCAACGAGGAGTACTTTTGCTAGTTAAATATAGATTTTTATACGCTCTGTGATAATGTCTTATGCTGACTTAACTAAGACACTTTTCATTCACCGTGCAAGTAAATAGTTAGCGCTTGTGACCCTTGCAGTCAATATTCCTTTATAGCGCTGGCGTTATAGTCGATCCACCGAGAACAGACCAAGATAAGTGAGCCATATTTTGATTTTCATTGTCTTTAATCTTAAAGAATAGCATATTCTTTTAACGATTGCAAAGCATATATCAGAGGTCACAGAAAAAAAAACTTTGTAAGGAAAAGTGACTTCAGAGACGATAGTTGACAAAATCGTATCCCTTTCAGGGGATACGATTTTGTTTCGCTCCGACTGAGGATTTCAGTAAAATTTAATATAAGTGGGAACGGACACCCACTATAGTAGAATGAGACAAACTTCTATCGCTCTAACCTGTGTTCGCAAGCGTTTCTTTGTTTTTAATGGTGTTGCTCCTTACTTTATACATTTTATTACTGTATTTGCAGTGCCTTGATTGAACCTTTCCACACAATTATATGCAACTTCATTATAGATTCTATTGTGTGAATACAGTTAGAACGTTTGATATTATTCTTCATGTGGTCACCTATTACTGCCGCAATTCTCCAGTCTTGCCTTGAGATAATTGAGAAACTAAACACTTTTGGAGAATCTGGGACGTGCTTTGCCTTAAGTAAAAACGGTTCTCATGGTTTGCTCTTGTAACGCTTGTTTTTTGGGATAGCTAATATCCTCGTATAAGACTTTAGTTATAGATCCCAATTTAACACTCACCTTACTTGCTAAATTTGTCTTATTGTGCTTGATACTTGTCACAATTTTTATTTTTATTTTTTGCAATTTCCCTTTTGCTGTGCGAAAACAACGAAGATTCTGCTGATCTACTATTTTCACATTTGCTGCTGCAGTTTTGCAGCTGTCAGTTCACCGTCTCCAAGGTAATTAGGAGCTAAAATATTTTAAGGAAAACTTATTTAGATGAAGAATAATCTGGAAGGCAAATTCTGATAAGTATTAAAATGCAATTCCTTGTTAAATTCTGGTATTGTAAATAAACATTCTGTTGATTTTTGTTTTAGAAAATCACAGCTTCAGTCCGGTTACTTTTTGAACAGGCCTAATATTTTATAGGAAATGGATATTCTTTGTGTATTTACCAAGCGATACGGTTTCGGACTAAATGAATTCATGGAAATCCCCTACTTTGTTGGAAATAAAACGTTTACTGTTCATTTCTCTCTTTGGTAAAGATTTAAGTCATATATTGTATTTTTAACATCTGACAACGGTATTCAATTTGTGTCTAGGTTATTGACGCATCATTTTTAAAACATTCTGATAAAATTGTGCTTAAAATGTTCGTCATTGAACGTCTGCAGTTAAGCCTCTCAAATGAAAAACGTTATTTCCATGCGAATTATCAGAAATCTTCGATTTTATTGATGCAAGTTTCATTAACTGAATACAGAAAATAAAAAGTACAATTCATTAAGAGATAAGGAAATGTAATTAAAAGTCATAAAAACTGAAATATTCAAACTAGAATCCTATTGCAAGTAGATATGAATACTATCTGAACCACGTATTTTGGACAAGCTTAAATAAAAAAATTTAATACGGAAAAAATATCAGCATCCAAAACAATATTCTGGTGAAAAAATTATTTTATAATTTTCATATTGTATCACTTTATAATATTGAATGAAAGAAATGATCGCCATGTCTCTGAAAATCTATGTAAACGTGTGCACACAGACGAACACACACGCAACTATATATATATATATATATATATATATATATATATATATATATATATATATAGATGAACATTTGGGATTTTCCTTTTAATTGAGCACTGTGCTGGAATTCTTTTTCCAAAAAAAACCTAATCATATATATATATATATATATATATATATATATATATATATATATATATATATATATACTAGCATGAGTACCCAGCGTTGCCTGGGTTTACATACAGTTCCGTTTGGAACACACCTGTTACACTAATCATTTTCATCATGGGTAACATGGATACCCTCACAACAATTCCATAAATCAAAGAACGGATAAAAACATGTAAATTTAATCATTCCTTAAAAGAAGAAATACCTGATACCCTCTCCACCAGATATTTCGGCAGAATGGATACAGATAGAAGAAACTATTCCCGGATATTGAGTACTATAAATACCCACCCTAAAAATAAATAATTAAAAATAAATCATTAGAACTTTTGTTTCACTAAAGATAACAGCGAATGCCCGCGTGATCGCAAAAATAAATAAATAAATAAATAAATAAAAATAACCAAGTAGATAGAACTCCTAAAAAATGAAGATCTATCAACAATTAATTTCAAAACAATTAAATTAAATTTTTCATCATTTTATGCTTCTCATGTAATCTCCCTCCAAAATAACAAAAATGAATTTGTCATATGTTGGGGTTCATTTTGTTTATAAAAGTGTAAGGTGAAAGTACAGAATGGTGTCATAAAATTAATTAAATTTATAATTATTTTATGTTTCAAATGTAATTCCCACGCCCACCAAACAAAAAAACTGTATTTGTCATCTTTTGCCCCATCCATCTCGATCGCTAAATTTGAAAAAAAAAAATGCTAGAGATGATATATCTCGTTGAATGCTGTGGCCAAAAATGGGTGTTCATTTTTACGTTAAATTTATATAGAAAAGTGATCCCCCACTTTATAATGTTAATTTTTTTTTTTCGAAATTACTTCTTTCATATTATTTATAAAGATTGTTTAAACGTATTAGGGCCCCAAAAAAGTAGGTCCTAATTTTTCTAGGGGTTAAAAGAGGGTTAAAAGAGGGTTAAAATTTACCTTTTTTTTTAATTAGAAATTAAAGTTTGTAATCGATGAGATTAACGTGAAAAAAAAAAGAAAGAAAAGTGTAAATTGTGGAATTCAGAGGGGGGCAGTAGATCCTATTTTATTAGGTATTAAAAAACGATGGGTCACATCGTAAAATTTGCGATTTCTGTATAGCTGTTTAAAGAATAATAACAACAAACAAATGAAATGATCGGAAGAATCTAAGGGGCAAATAACTCTAAAAGTTTTTTTGCATATTCGATGTTGAAATAATAATTCCCCAAAAAAATAAATATGTTATCAATATAATTATTGTTTAAAATGTATTAAAAACAATTTTAAATAAAACACTGAAAACAATTCTCTCGCTAGAAGCATTAATTAAGATACCGCTATTTAATAAAATCGATTTTTCTTAATGTCATATGCAAATGACATAATCTTTTTATTGTATCTAGTTTCCAAGAATGAAGCTATATATAGAAATAAATGAAAGAGTAAAGTAAGGAAACTTTTGTATCTATTAATCAAATTGTGAACAAACAAACAAACAGACAGGATTACGGATTTATATATATACTCGGGTTTTTTTTATATTCAAAAGTAATGGACTAATGAATTCAACGAGGTTGTTAGATAGTGCTCAATAAAAAGAGCTGATAATACTTGTTTATTGTTATATAAACATGCTCACATCCCGCTGCTACAAATAGCCACTTGTTTCAATATAACAACAGATATCATCAGGCAGCGACTTGACTATTCAAAAATTATTCATTGAACTTTTGAATAGTCAAGTCGCTGCCTGATGATATCTGTTGTTTGATTGAAACAAGTGGCTATTTGTAGCAGCGGGATGTGACCATGTTTATATAACAATAAACACACACACACACACACATATATATATATATATATATATATATATATATATATATATATATATATATATATATTATTTGATTTTGTTTTTTGCGATGTTCTTGATGAATTCAGTTATTTACGAAAGTGCATTTTTACCTAAATACGAGTTGGGATAATTTCCCTTTAACCAATCTCATACCCCCACCACCACTCGGGGAGCGGTATATATATTGTTTTTTTTTTAAATATAATTATCCCCTGACACGTGTTTTGTCGTCTACGACTCATCAGAGTAGCTGAATCTAGCGAAATTCGAAATCGGGATCCCACGGTAATGAGCCTGACCTCCTTAATCCCTGGTCCATCTTGCCGACTGTCTCGATATGTCGCGATTTACTAATATGGTATTTGTGTTTATTTTTGCGATATGATTTGAATGAATAAAATTATTTACGAAAGTACATTTTTACCTAAATACGAGTTGGGAATAATTTTCACTTTAACCGATGTGGCACCCCCCACATGGGGAGCGGTATATATATTGTTTTTTAAATATAATATAATTATCCAGTGACACGTGTTTCTCGTCTACGACTCACCAGAGTGGCTGAATCTAGCGAGATTCGAAATCGGGACTCCACAGTAATGAGTTGACCTCCTTAACCACTGGTCCATCTCGCCAATATATCGCGATTTACTTATATGGTATTTGTTTTTGTTTTAGGTTTTGCTATATATATATATATATATATATATATATATATATTTATATATATATATATATACATATATATATGTATATATATATATATATATAGTATGATAGTATAGAATATTCAGTGTAGCTTAATCGCCATATATATTTTATAAATTACTAACTAGCTCTACCTAGGTATTGAGCACTTTTGAAGTAAATACTTAAAGTTTACTCATAAATCTATACTTTCGTATAGTAAATTTATGTGAATAAATGAAATAGTTATATATGTATATATATGTGTATATCTGTATATATATGTATATATATGCATATATATGCATATATATGTATATGTATATATATATGTATATATATGTATATGTATATATACATGCATATATATATGTATATATATGTATATGTATATATATATATGTGTATATATGTATGCATATATATATGTATATATATATGTATATGTACAATATTTAGTATGACACTATATATACATATTTCAAGGTTCAAGTATATATAGTGTCATAATAAATATTGTATCTTCAGCTCTCACATCTACGATCGAGCACTTTATTGGATTTTTTTCATCACCCCTGGACACGCTATATATATATATATATATATATATATATATATATATATATATATATATATATATATATATATATATATATATATTTAAATAGGGAGGTAGTCATCAACAATGTGTATTTTTTAACATTATTTTATTATTCCGTGTCTTGGTTTTTCATTGAGAATTATGTTTAGATCATTGTAATAATGTTTTTAAATCATTCAAATCGTTTTTAACGGGTTTCAGACCTTCTGTGAAGCGTCATCTTCAGAAATTATTCTCAAAATATGTTGGAGATGTAAAAATAGAATTTTCGTAGTTCATTTGAAGTCTTTCCAAGGGGTGGAAACGTGTAAGTGTCTACTATTCATTGGAATGTTCGATTTTTATTACTCTTTTATTGGGTTGTGGCGAGTCGGCTGTGGTCACTCCTGTGTTGTTTTTCTCTCTCTCTCACTCTCTCTTTCTGCTTGTGTTTTTTCTTTTCCTTTATGGTAGGATGTGTGTGTGTGTGTTTTCTTTTATTGGTTTGAAAATGTGTGTACTGTTTTATAATATTATGAGGTTATTTGCTTCCCTAGGAAGGTGACTGTGATCCAATGTCGTTACTCATGTGTATGTGTGAGGAGGAAGGGGGGGGGAGAACCAGCTCTTCTGAAAAAAGGGTAGGGGTGCTTTTATTCTTTTTTGATATTTAAATTTTTTTGATTCTTAGATTTTAGTATTGTGATTTTTCGTTTCAGTCTTTTCGGGTATTTTTTATATTATGTTTGTTTTGATAGACTTGTGTATTTAAAAATATGTATAGGGGATTTTTAATGTTTCTATTTATTTGTCTCCCCATGTGGGTATGGCCAGATCCAGGATCGGTTTCTAGTGTGGGGAAGATCTGGTTCCCCAGAGGGGAGGGGCCAATTGGAGGGGTATAAGTATGGGGGGTGATAGAAGGGATGATAGTTGTCTCAGTCATGAGGGGTTTCTCCTTAACTGACTGAGGAGGGAGCGAGGTGTTGGAACAGATATTATACTATGGTTCTAGGTGTTTCCTAGTGTTGTTGGTTTCGAGGTTGAGTATGGTTCGTATTGTTCAGTGTGTTTTATTAGAGATAGGGGTGTTATAGCGCGCGTGTGTGTTTTAATGTGTCGGTTCTGATTTATGTGTAGGTGTGTATATGTATATGGATGTACATGCGAGTGTGCCTTGTATTTCATGTTTTTGTGTGCTGGTATTAGGCTCTGTTCAGTTCAGGAGTGAATCTTGTGATGAAGTTTTTTCCTGTGTAACTAAATAAAAATAATTGTCTGTTTGGAAGATTGGCATTATTTTAAAGCTGTTTCCAATGCATGTGCGTACGTGTTTTGAAACATAGAGGTGTCTGTTATCTGAAATGTTGATATTGCTCTTATGTAAGGCCACTCTATTGCTGAAATTTTTGGTGGCGCCTATGTAGGATTTGTTGTATGCTGTGCATCTTAGTGCATATATTCCATTTCCGGAGGTGCAATTTAGATCCTTTTTTATTTTGAATGTTTGTGTTGGGTTTTTGAATGTGTATGTGTTTCCTTCTATTATTATGCCACATACTCCACATCGCGGTTTTGTAACCCCTTTTGTAGTGTGTGGAACGAGTTTTGAGGAAGTTAGGATGTGTTTTAAGTTTTTGGGTTGGCGTTTGCTTTTTATTATTTTTGTTGTTTTAAGTATGTTGTTTAGTTTGTCGTTCTGATTGAGGAGGATAAGGATTTTTGTTATCTGTGTGAATAGTTCTGGGTTGTTTGTGTTGCGTGTAGAGATGTATGCTAAAATGTGTTCTTTGTTGTGTTCTTTTGGGATTCTTAGTTGGTCTATTGGAATTTTTTCAGCCAGTTCAATACCTTTCTGTATTGGTGGTAGTGGATATCCTCTTTTCCGCATTGTTATTTGTAGTTCATTCAGTCTAGTCGAACGGAGGTGTCTGTCTGTTACTATGGCGCAGACTCTACGTGCTAGGGAGTAGGATATTGATTTTAGACCGTTTTTAAAATGGTGGTTTTTGAAGTGGAGATATTGTTGAGTGTCTGTGGGTTTGTGGTAGATGTCTGTGATTATGTTGTTATTTTTTATTGCTACTAGGATGTCTAGGAAAGGTAGTTCTGTGGGGCCTTGTTCTAGTGTGAAGTTTATTTTGGGGTGTAGATTTTGTAGCAAAGTGTGGAGTTTTCTGATATCCCCCCATGTGGTTCTCCAGAAGATAAAGCAGTCGTCTAGGTATCTTTTCCAAAATTTTATGAAAAGTGTTTTTATATTGTGTCCGTACTTTTGCTCTATTCTTTTATAAAGAGTCTCTTCAAGGAAGGCGAGTGTAAGAGTGGCATATGCCGGTGCCATGCAAAGCGATGGGTACTAAAATGGCACCGATTTCCAATTCATATATATATATATATATATATATATATATATACATTCTTACAAATTCTGAAGGCTATATATGTATATTAAAACCATCTTTTCGTCTGTATATATTTTATATAGTCGTTCAAACGCTGCATGCTTTCAAAATTTGAAACTTACATTTTTGTTTTGTGAAAATCGGCAAATTTATAGCTAGGCTACATCAAATTATTTTTTACCAACTCTTTTCACCTTTAGAAAAAGACTAACATTTTCGGAGCTCAAATTATATATTATATTATATTTACTTCTATCCTAAAATGTTATAAATCATAATTTGGCATAATTAAAATTTAAATTCCTTTCATATATATATATATATATATATATATATATATATATAAAGGTTAATTGTGGTACAGAATTTTATTACCGATTTTAAAAGGATACGTGGAGTCATTAGAATTTGGGGGAAGATCAATGCAGGGAGAAAAAATAGACACTAAAATAGTCGAAAGACTATTCGACTAAAATAAAAAAAAAAAAATCTCGAGGTATCTTTCGACCGGCCCTTTTCAAGAAATCTCGTCGGAAGCGTTTAAAATAAGACAATTAAACGATTGAAAAATGGAGCAGAAGAGAGGGGTGCAGACCAATAAAGATATTTATATTACTAGTAAGCCGTATAAAGGTGCTGGTGTAGTCATTCTTAATTCGAATTGTTATATCAGGAAATATTGGATATTCTAAACGATGAATCAAAATTTATGAGGCTTGACGACATATCAGTTGACAATACTTCGGACACTAAAGAGATACTGCAGAAACGTTTCCTTCAGTTACATAGGATGAAATTTATTAACAAGGATAGTTATGACAGCATCCGGTCCGGGGTTTCACAGCGACCTAGAATGTACGGGCTTCCTAAGATCCACAATAGTTGGGTCTCTTTAAGGCCCATTCTTTCCATGATTGGCTCACCTCAACATGAATTGGCCAAAGTGTTGTCTGAGATTCTTGAACCTGTACTAAAAACTTTTCATATAATTGTATTGTGGATTCCTTCTGTTTTGCTGCCACAATGCGGGAACTGGATTGTAATTCACAAACTAACTTCCTATGTTTGTTCGGTTACTAACTTGTTCACAAATGTGCCCCTTGGGGAGACATTAAAATATGTGCTGACATGCTTTATCGGAGCACATTGTCCCCTCCCACTTTTCCTGGGAATATTTTCCTTGAACTAATGGAATTAGCCACCAAGTCGGTTTGCTTTAGCTTTAATGATGTAATGTATCAGCAGGTCGACGGGTCCTATCTTAGCCAATATTTTCTTAGGCTTTCAGGAGTCATTACTCTTCACTCGGGCCTATAGACCTTTCCCGTATTGGTGATATGTGAATGGCACCTTTGTCATCTTCAAATGTCGCGACGAAGTAAGCGATTTTTTCCTGAATTTGAATAGTCTCCATTCTGCACTCAAATTACCTATAGAGGAAGAGCAAAATGACGCTTTACTCTTTTTGGACGTCCTTGCAGAAAGGACAGAAAATAAGTTTAGTAAAACTGTATGCAGAAAACCGACATTTACAGTTGGGATTCTTTTGGCCCTACCCGGAGAAAAATCAGTTTGATCAAGACTCTGGTCCACCGTGCCCTCATGATTTGCTCGACCAGCAAACTTGATAATGAGTTGAAGAAGATAGCTGATATTCTTGCAAAAAACAGTTTCCCTGAGGGTGTAATCTCTAAGCATGTTCTCCAAGCTCTTGTTAAATTTAATACCAACCCTTCTTTTGGTCCGGCTAAGTGTCCAGTTTATCTGAAACTCCCTTACATTGGTTCTATCAGTAAAGGGGTTGTCGATAAAATTACCACGGTTGTATCTCACTGTTTCTATGCGATGCAGCCTCGTGTGGCGTCTGGCACTAAAATTGCCTTCCCAGCTTTTAAAAAAGATACACTTCTCACACTACAAAAAAGTTTAGTTGTATATCAATTTAAATATCAGTGTGATGCTGACTATATAGGTCGTACGTTTCAATGGCTGGGAGTCAGATTGGCACAGCATGTCCCTGCATTTTGTCGAAAGTCCAGAAGGTCTAGAATAAACACATTGTTGAACATATCCCGGTGTTTAAAGAGCACTTGCGGGCATTTACGGAGCACATCCAGGCGCTCATCTATTCATGAGTCATAAATTGGTGCGCACTTGTATGACAGTAAAACACGTGGTGAAGCGAATTCGGGTGGCTATTTTCGCATTGTACACAAGGCCCGTTCCAAACAGCAGCTCAATATTTTGGAGGCCGTAACTGTACTAATGCGCAAACCATCACTC